>NW_026731549.1:110000-356499 GCF_028476545.2 Physella acuta
TGAATCCATATCCTACACGTTATGAATAGCGACCAATACTTGTTTTAGATTACAGTTCCATGTTTTTATTTGAGAAATATGACTTAATACAACACATATTAAAATCCCAAAAAATCTTAATGGTTTCCCGTGAATATGTGCGTATAAAGACGAAGGTAACGAAGAAATTATACCCCCCTATGTTTGTACAAAAAGGCAGGTATAAAAAATTTTTTTTGGGTGTGTACACTGTAGTTGCTCTGTTATCTAAACTGTCTACCACCGATCCTACTATTTAATAGACGTTTAAATCTATCGCCACAATATGCTATTAAATAGATTGTTAAATATAGCTAAATAATGTTCTATTAAATAGCCGTTTAAATTTAGCTGGACACAAAAAAATTGTTTCTTTCAGGCATTTCTTCTTGAAGCCCCCACCACGTCCTCTCACAATGGAATAGAAAAATTATATAATTTACACATAAAGTACATGCTTTAACCAGTGTCCGAACCCCCCCCCCCCTCTCCCTGGACTTACAAGTCCGTCTCGCGAAAGTTTCATGTGCCCCCAACCCCTCCCTCCCCCCTCCTAGAAAAATGAATGAAAGAAACAATGTCTAGACAATTCCAAATATAACAGCCGTTTAACTCTATCTTGACAATGATATTAAATAGCCTTTTAATTCTTGCTGTTATGGCCATACACAAACACATATCTAGTTACACACAAACACACACACACAAACACATATACCACATACTGACACGCATGTATTTTTTAATATTTTATTAACAAAGTGTTGTTGAGAAAGGCGTCGTTAAAAGTTGCCACCGGCGACGTTCCCTTTGGGTGGTTTCATACACGGCGTTCGTCGCGTCTCGCTTAACGACGTCTTTGTTTGAACTGTTCTAGACAAGAATTCTTGTTTAGACTGACTGGCTGACCTTGCATGGTCGTTGAAGTACACAGGACGTGACGTCAACGCCCGTCCCCCGGGGGAGAACAGTGCATGGCAGGGAGGGGATAGGATTGGACAAAGACGCCAGGGATAAGATTTCCGTTCACTAGACGTTCTGACAAGTGAATGTAAAATAAGAATTTCTTTGTTTTCGGCATTCTTGATAAGAAAAATGGAAGAAACGAAACAATAAAAAGGAAAGAAAAACAATTCAGTCCGTTTCTTCTATTTTCCTGGTAATAAGAATGTTGATTCCCCGATTAATCTATAATCTAAATTAAAAAAAAATCTATTTAAAATTCGATACTATTTCTTTCCCTGAGTGCAGATGAAATGGGTCGTATTTCAATAGCCGGTTTTATATTGGCTTAGTGCTTGTGGCACGAACAAATCTCCTCCCATGATTGGGAACAATCTTCAATCAACTCCCCCCCCCCCCACCCTGGCTAGAACAAAGACTTGCCTCTTATTTATTTGCACGAGAACATTTTTTGTGTGTTCTTAACTGAATGGCAATCCCTTCCAAGAGATCGATATGTTGTATTGTTTTAAAGTTAACGTGTCGCATGGTTGTTTTGCATGATACATCTCGTGCAAGCGTCCATTCTGACTGTATTGATATTGATGTGATGCTTCGGTAAGGCATGAAAACAAAGATTAGAAAATGAATTGTTTCACTCGCGGCTGTTTACTGTGTCTTGCTTGATTACTTGTGTCTTTGTTGTTGACTTGTGTTTTTGCTGGTCTTTGTTAATAGCTTGTGTCTTTGTTAATAGCTTGTGACTTTGTTAATAGCTTGTGTCTTTGTTAATAGCTTGTGTCTTTGTTAATAGCTTGTGTCTTTGTTAATAGCTTGTGTCTTTGTTAATAGCTTGTGTCCTTATTAATAGCTTGCGTCTTTGTTAATAGCTTGTGTCTTTGTTAATAGCTTATGTCTTTGTTAATAGCTTGTGTCTTTGTTAATAGCTTGAGTCTTTGTTAATAGCTTGTGTCTTTGTAAATAGCTCGTGTCTTTGTTAATAGCTTGTGTCTTTGTTAATAGCTTGTGTCTTTGTTAATAGCTAGTGTCTTTGTTAATAGCTTGTGTCTTTGTATGACTCATCTACAAAAATAAAATGTCTTCATTTGACCTACGGAAAGAAAATGAATACCCCCCCCTCCCTCCTGGGACATCCAGGATCTAGAGCAAGGGTTCCCTACCCTGTGCCCGCGGGCGCCATGGCGCCCGCTGAACGATTCGTATGTGCCCGCCTCTCACTATTCGACAGAGACAGAATTTTTTTCATAAACATTTTAAACTAAGATTTATTTTTATTAATTTGTTACAGTTTTAATTTTTTTTTGACTGCCTAGGTTTATTAAATATGTTCGATACTTGTCCCAACTTGTCTAGCGGCGAGCCAGACTGCACTATTTACGCTAGCCTGGAACGGCTAGTGCCATTTGCACATCACACCTTGTACACGCAGAAAACCCGAAGTGAACGAATGGAACGAACGCCACGAACCGATCCGATAGAGCATCAATGTGAGGTCACGATGACTCTTTAATCAAAAGTCGTAATCGACTGGAAGGTCGCCTACTGCAGGCAAACCGGCACAAAACACAAAGTAAGGAACTTACCGACCGCTGTGATGCAATAGTTGACCAACATAAAGCTCAGACCCAGACCTAAGGCCACAAGGGATACTTTGATCACAGCCCTCATCTGAAACAATAGACACTGGTGAATCAGTGATGGGAATATTGATTTTAATCAAGAAAAGTTCTTTAAAATTGCTCAATCTTGATTTTATTTAAAAAAAAAATAATATAAATATAACCTGCGTTGATAAATATTGCAACTTAATTTTCTTTTAATGATTAAAGGCATTATAAAATAAAAATTTTGAAAGAAAAGGCCAACCAATATATATATAAATAAATAAATAAATAAATAAAAAAAAAAAAAAAGATATATATATATATATATATATATATATATATATATATATATAGATAGATAGATATATATATATATATATATATATATTTAAATATGTGAGTGTGTGTACGTGAGTGTGTGTTTATGTGTATGGTATGTGCGTGTGTGTGCATGTCGAAACAACTTAATCAGAAAAAAGAACGCTTGAGGTAATCGACGCCGTAAGTACACCCTTACCTCCCATTTTGGCGCCCTTTTGTGGTCGTCAGAGACAGCCCCCCAACACGACCTCCCCTAGCCTCGTCCCATGGGGCAAGGCATTTGAAATGAGCTTTAGATTGCCAGTCCTTTTAATTCTACCTCATGATTTATTTCCTTTCGCCTTTGCGAACCGTATGATAATACAGATGGCACCACTTTCACAAGAGATACCTTTACATAATAATGTTTTCTAGGAACATAACATCGTTTCATCATATCATCTATCAGCCAGCTAGGTCAGGCTGTCGCAGTAGCGTAGCAAGGGGGGGGGGGACATATGTCCCCGGGCGCCGACCATAGGTGGCGCCAAAATGAGTTGGAAAAGTAAATTGAAAGGTTGAGGGGGGGGGGTGCAAATCGAAAAGTTTGTCCCCGGAAAGGGTCGCTACGCCTCTGGGCTGTCGCCTACGCTGAGAAACCAAATACGGTACAGACGGGGCGTCACAACAGTGAGCCGGCACACACTTCATTACCCAACGCAAACGTTTTAGAGAAGATAAAAAACATCACCCCGAAGCTTTAACTTTTTTTACTTTCTCGTATATACGAAGTATAAAGTCTTGTAATCGTGCAAAAAAGTCATAATCGAGATTTTTGCAAAGCTCGACGTTTTAGGGCTCACTGAGTCGGAAAAACATAGTTTTGCAATCTTATCCGTATGTCTGTGTGTATGTGTGTCTGTGTGTGTGTGTGTGTGTGTGTGTGTGTGTGTGTGTGTGTGTGTGTGTGTAAACAAGATAAATTGAATACCGTTACAGCTAGGTTGATGAGATTTCATATATAAGTATTATATCAAAATCGTACATCCGTATAAACTTTTGAGCGATTTCCGATAACCGGAAGTGGTACTTTTTCTACTTTGAAATCTTCAAAAGCCTATAACTTGAGTACTATTTCACACAGATAAATGAAATTTCGCATGTAAGTAAAAAATTTAATACTCTACCTTCTATCAAATTTTGAGTAATTTACGTTTAACGGAAGTAGTAATTTACGCTATTTCCGATTTCTCAAAAAACTAATGTAAATTTTTAAAGTGCTAATAATATTGCGCAGTATTATGCACATTTTATTTGGCGTTCACTTGGTGTGCAATTCTTTTTTCTACGAGATTTTATTATATTTTAAATAGTTTAAGTATTTAAAATGGATTAAAAATCATGTCTATATCCCGAGTTCCCATCCCCTGTTGTTTTATATAAGAATGTTCGAGAAAGTTTAGGGGAGATCACTCCCGGTTTATTATTCATGTAATAAATATATACACGTAGTGTTCGGCTTTATTATTAGTTTTATTGCTAATAATTTTCTTTTATTGCATTCCGATCCAAGGCCGTTAACCTCTGCATTGGCACGTGCAGTGGTTATCGAACTTTATCACATTGATGTTATTTTCTTATTTCACTTGCAGTGCCACTGTAATTTATTGTTGTGTATTAAAACTACAACTTGTCTAGGCAGAGATTCACGATCAGGGAACATACACATATTGCAAAGTTTACTGTCTATTACACCTTTCACAAGTCAGGGAACATACAAACATACACACCTTGCTGTCTATTACACCTGCCCGAGTCAGGGAAAATACAAACAAACAAACAAACTTTGCTATCTATAACACCTTTCACAAGTCAGGGAACATACAAACACTCAAACTTTGTTATCTATTACACCTTTCACAAGTCAGGGAACATACAAACATACACACCTTGCTGTCTATTACACCTTCCACGAGTCAGGGAACATACAAACAAACAAACTTTGCTGTCTATTCACGGTAGTGCCCCTCCCACCGATTGAATACTGCTACGCTACTACAACATTTCTATAGGCTTCGGACAGCTGGCGTATTTTTCTTCGTGCCACTGAATAGATTACAGCGCCCGGTTTTATCCCACCCTGGTGACGTCACTTCCCTCGCGTGGAATCGTTTGGGCGTGTTTGGCATGGTGGGCGGTAGGGCATACGACTGTTAACCGGAAGTCTTGAGCAAAGATAGGTACCGGATCTAGTTAGGTAAAGTAATGGTGGCTATGCATAGGGCTACCCCTTGGTAGCCAGTGTCACTGAGCAAGTAAACTCTACTGCACCAGCACTATAAACGTCACGTTCAACAAGCGTACTTAACTTTTTCTTTCTGGTATGCGGAGTATAGATAAAGTAGGCTATTATCGTCGAAATCAAAATCTTGACACATCTAGATCTTTTGCACGCACCTTTTAGATTTGTATGTTTGTCTGTATGTTTGTGTGTCTCTCTGTCTATGTGTCTGTTTGTGAATACAATAACACGAATAATCAGGTCTATAACATCAAATTTGTAGATTTCTATCAATTTTTAAGCAATTCCCGTAACTAGAGCTGATACTTACTCAACTTCCGGTTACTCAAAATTCAATAACTTGCGTACTATTTAAAGTAGGCCTACGTGAACAATATTTCACTTATAAATATTATATTGTATGGGCAGTTTATTATCAACTTTTTGAACATGGATGAACTATTGAAGATACAATTTGATACACTCATATCATATTTTCAGATAAAACTTGATCGACTTATATCATATTTTTTAAATCAGTATAATCGGATGATTTTTCTCCTCTATGTAAGTTCTTAACAAAAAATTAATAAATAAATAAAGAAAAAGAAGAAGAGCAAAACAAAAGAACTAATTGAGAGGTCATTTCAAAAACTTTTCTATTTTTTTAGCGTGATACACAGGCAGTGCTATCCGAACCATCAATGTTATGTAGGAATATTCTAGAAAATTTATAGGAGTTATTCGCTCTTTACTTTATTAAGTAACAAGATTTTTATTTTCCATATTTGCAATTCGCCTTGTTGAAAAGAATACTTCGAATGTTACAAAACGAACACGGTACTAAAACCTAGCGCGATAAAAAGACTATAACCTACCCGGGCAAATACCACCCGACCTTCCCACCCCACCCCTCTCATATAATCACCAGTCAGATGTGGTACAACACACATTTATTGCCCGGGGTTCTCAGACCAACAAAGCCATAGCGTTATTGCTGCGGCGATATTGCTGCGGCGATATTGCTGCGGCGATATTGCTGCGGAGATATTGCACGAACCCCGTCAAATTTATCACCGTGACAATTTATCTATTCATCTTTTTTAGTTCTATAATCAGGATATCTTTATTGGCTCGGATACAAAGATAGGAATATATATATATATATATATATATATATATATATATATATATATATTCCTATCTTATATATATATATATATATATATATATATATATATATATATATATATATATATATATATATATATATATATATATATTTATATATATAGGCCCTTATATATATTTTATATAATTCGTCCCCTCAGTATTATCTTGTTCTAACTACAAATTTTGATTTTTTCGAAAAACTCGACCCTATGATGTAGAAAAGCACTATGTTCAATCTCCACTTATCTACGTGACTCTAAGTCATCTGCTTCCTACCAAAAAACAAATGAGTTTAAAATATTTTATTTTTAATAGGTAAATCAGACTCCATGAAACTTCAAATGCGTTTTTCTCAAAACCACATTTTAGGAGATAGAACAAGAATATATATATATATATATATATATATATATATATATATATATATATATATATATATATATATATATATATATATATATATATATATATATATATATATATAGTTTATAATTAATTAAAATATGAGTGCGATAATTCCCTGTTGACAAGTGAAAATAACTTAGTCTACTTGTTATAATTTGGTTGCGCCAATTCAAAGCTTTGGTCTGGAACATTTAAAAAAAAAATTCATGGCTACACAAAACTATCACACTTTACACCCTGTTTTACATATAAATATTTTTTTTATACAACTTGCTTGTAAATTTACAAAATGTCATCACTTATATCGATTTTTTTTTCAATTATTTAATAATTGTTCTTATTTTGAATGAACTACAAACAAATTTTGTTTTTGTTCTGTATCATATAGTATAATATGTTTTAGTCTTATATACGTTTTTTCTAAAATACTTAAATCGATTTTAATTGCAGATACAATGCAAACATAAACTTGTGACTTTTGTTTTAATACAATCATGTACATAAACAAAACAATTTTTAAAAAGCTTTATAATAATAGGTGTACAAGGCACTGTAAATAGAAAATTAATCAATTTTTTCTCTATTTAGTTAAAAGATTATTCGCTCATTAAATCTCATTTACAAATTTAAATTGTGCTCTTACCATCGACAGAAATTAATTATTTTGTTCATTTAAAAAGTTTGTATCATAAAGTTTTTAAAAAAAATTCTTTTTAACATTTTCTACATTTTTAGAAATTAGATATTGCAAAAAAGCATGAGTTATGATTAATTAAGTAAAAAAATAATTGTGGATTTTAAAATTTAAACAATTGCCAAAATTGAGAATCAGATATTTATTTTCACTTTTACGAATACGAAGTATAAAGGAAGTGTTGTAAGCGTGCAAATAATCGAAATCAATACTTTCACAAATCTCGACAATTTACACCTCCCTGAGTCGGAAAAACATAGCTTTGTAATTTTGTCCGTATGTCTCTGTCTGTGTGTGTGTATGTTTGTGAACTCGATAACTTGAGTACCGTTAAAGCTAGGTTGATGGAATTTCATTTATAAGTATTATATCGAATTTGTAGTTCTGTATCAACATTTCAGAAATTCCCGGTAACCGGAAGGGCAACTTATTCTACTTTTGATTTTTTAAAAGCCTATAACTTAAGTAGTTTTTCACGTAGATAAAAGAAATTTCACATACAAGTGTCTCCGGTCCAATTTTGAGTAATTTCCGTTGACCGGATGTAGTCTAGTAATTTACGCTATTTCTGATTTCTAAAAAAAAAACGCATATGAGTTTATGAAGTACTATTATTCCGCACTATTATACACATATTGTTTCCCGTTCACTTAGTGCGCAATTCTTTTTTCTACGAGATTCTATTGTATTTTTAAAATTTTAAGTGTTTAAAAACTGATTCAAAATCGTGTCTATATCCCGAGTAGCCATCCCTGTATTGTTGGCGAAGAATATTCGAGAAAGTTTAGGGGAGACCACTCCCGCAATATTTTAAGTCTATGTCGCCACAACTTTGTGTAACCAGTGTTTCTTCCAGACTTTTTTTCTCCCGGAGGGAGAAGGGGGGGAGACACTTGAAATTTTCGGAGAAGGGGGGGACTAAAATTTCCGGTGTGTGTGTGTGGGGGGGGGGGGGGGGGCGGACACGAGTAAAAGTTTATATTTTCTATATAAATTCCGTTTCCTTCGGGGGTGGGGGGTGGGGGGTGGAGGGGGGGGGGAGGGAGCGGTAGAGAGATGCCTGGAAAGAACCTCGTGTGTAACCATCCTTAGTCTACACCAATTTACTTACTATTTTGCTTGTCATTGCGGCCTGTAACAGAAACAGGTATTTGCTTCTAATATTTAGACTATCACAAGAATCCCAAATGTTTTAATATCGACAAGAATACGAAACGAAAGCCTCACAACAGCACAGAACACAGCCTTAAAATAATGATAACTTCTCAAGAAAAATAAACGTTCCTTAAACAATAAAACTTAATAATTATTTTAAAGCCTTACAATAACTTCTAAAATAATTTCCAAGCAGGAAAAAACCTTCCTATTTTAAACAATTTTTAAAACAATAAGATTAAGAAAATAGATTTAACTCACGATAATTTCAACACCCGTGTAACCAAATTAATTTTATAATCTCCTACTTGAAACTGAAATACATTTTATTTTAACATTAAAAGCGTGTCTACACACACTGGGAACATAAAGTTACAGCCGTCCTTTGAAAGAAATCGTCAGCAGAAAACGTGGGCAGTCTGTAAAGAGATTTCCCCTTCCCCATTGGCTGTTTATGATTCGTTACGTCGTGCTATGTTTTTACTAGTGAACTACTATGTGTTTTACAAGCACAACCGTCCGGGTTACGTTTCACTAACACGTAACAGTAACACACCTTAACACCTGACAGTAACACACCTTAACACCTGAACACGTAACACACCTTAACACCTGAACACGTAACAGTAACACACCTTAACTCATAACATTAACACATCCTAACACATAACGCTAACATACCTTAACACCTAACAGTAACACACCTTAACACCTAACAGTAACACACTTTAACACCTTAACACCTAACAGTAACACACCTTAACACCTTGACACCTAACAGTAACACACCCTAACATGTGCACCTTGATTTGTTATGCCTTACAAGCAGTACTGTAATGAAGACTTGATTTCAGAGAATTCAATATTCCCTTCTAGTGTGTGATAAAAGAAATAATCAGCGTTTTATGACATTTACTTTCTCGTATACGAAGTATAATGTAAATATTGTAATCGTGCCGGAAATTGAAATCGATTTACACCTCCCTGGGTAGGGAAAACTTAGTTTTGCATGTTTGTGTGTCTGTCCGTGTGTCTGTATGTGTGTCTGTCTGTGAACACGATAACTTTCGGTTTTTCAAAAGCCTATAACTTAAGTACTGTTTCAGTCAGAAAGAAGTAATTTAACATGTATGCAGCAGATCAAATAATCTGTTTATTGACAAATTTTGAGTGATATCCGGTGACGGGAAGTAGTACTTTACCCTATTTCCGATTTCTCAAAAAAGACATTTGAATTTATTTTTAACTTGATTTCTCTTTTTATCGTCATCGTCGGAAACTTGCGAACAAGTTACACACTCATTGTTTGATGTTCTTCTCTTCTACTTCGTTCTTAATTATTGGTGTTGAAGGGGATCGAGAATTATCTGCCAGTGCGTTTGAACTCGAGACTTTGTTCAAATTTATCAACCATGAGCTTTTTGCCGACTCGACCACGCCTCCAACACAATTAAGCGTTACGTGTCAACTAGTTATGCGCTATTGAGGCCATTGACTCCGATTTCAGCCTGCTTTTCTTTTTGGATTTGCTTCCATAGCCTTTGTCCAACCAAGAACAAACTACAAGGCAGCAGTTGTTTAATTTTGGAGTTGTCTCTCCTAGAAGAGTGGCTGTCCCCAGCTAACGAGCCTCATCTGCCTGGGGGTTCGAACTCGAGACTTTTCGGTTTAGCAACCATGAGCTTTACCGACTCGACCACGCCGACCCCGGTGATGTTCTTTTTGAGCGCAATTCTTTTTTTCTACGAGATTCTATTTAAAAAATTCAAGCCTTTAAAAAGTTTAAAAAAAATGTTTATCCCGACTGCACAGGAGTTGCCATTTCCCTTAGTGTTATTTAAGAATATTTTAAAACAGGTGTACATTGATCCGGTGACTGTGTACAGAAATGTGTACAGAGGTCCTCGGATCGTGTATGAAATATGTTTACACTGTCTAAGGAATATCTACAGAAACTGCGTACACTGATACAGGAATAGAGTTAGAATTTGTTAAGTATTGCAATCATTAATTGGTTGTTTCGTAAATCCTGGTTCTAGGTTAGACGTTCAAAGTTTAGGTCTTTTCCCGAAGTCTTGCCGCAATGGTCTTTGTGTACCTAAAATACCAAGTGCGGAGGAATAATAGCAAGAAAATGAATAAGAAACTCGAAATTTTAACTGTTTTAGTTAATCACGTTTTTAAAAAATACAATTTGTTTAAAGTAAAGTGGATGTGGATTCATGTTTTATTACATAATATTAGGGTTTGATCAATAAAATTATTACATAAATGTTAATGGTGTTAATAATTTTTGTTTGTTTTTTTAGAATCAGTCCCCGATTTCTTATTAGACTAGAAGTCCGGTGGTCGATTTCGTTTCAGACATCAGGAGTTTTATTTGAATTTTGTTCTAAACCCTCACCCGAACGCCCTTGGCACGAAAGTTTTTGGCCAAAAACTAAATTACAAATTTTGAGTGATGTTAGGAATTAAATAAATGTTATAAATAATTAAATAACCAAAGAAAAAAAAACATGAATAAGTTAAATTGATAAATTTAATTAATTAAATGAATGAATAAATGAATGAATGAATGAATGAATGAATGAATGAATGAATGAATGAATGAATGAATGAATGAATGAGTGAATGAATGAATGAATGAATGAATGAATGAATGAATGAATGAATGAATGAATGAATGAATGAATGAATGAATGGGGGGGGGGGGTGCTGCGGTGGAGTTTCCGCGGTGCAGAGTTTCTTTCAGGCATCTCTTCGGGGAGGGAGGGGGTCGGAGAAAGTCTAGACGAACGAATTGGAATTTATATATAAAATATATACTTGTAACAGTGTCCGACCTCCCCCCCCCCCCCAGGAAATTTTAGTCCCCCCCCCCCCCACGGAGAAAAAATTCTGGAAGAAACAATACCGCGGTGGGAGAGGTTGAATAAGAGACTAAATGAATAGATCTTCCTTTATCCTGGCATGAGACTCAAGACCTCAGCTGTTTGCAATTTTGTTAATTTACTTGACTCAAGGATTAGCTCATGTGAAAGATAGGTGACTGGGATTTATTTCCATTATGGCACGTGCTTGTACCTAGATACAGATAGAATGTGCTAATCTTTATTAAACAAAGGTAAACATGAAGCAGGATTAGAGACTTTCTTATGCGTGAGCTAATTTGACAAGTTTGATAATTAAAAAAAATCTTGATCTAGTTGGGGAATTGTAAATAAACTCCTGACCTATTTACCTAGCAGGGGGACTACAAACTCCTGGCCTACTTTTGACATTACAAACACTTGACCTAGTTGGGGAATTGAAAACTCCTGGCCTACCAAAACATATATTAAAGATGCCTTAACATATGATCTAAGCAATACATATACCACAACATATATGCAGCATGATTTCATCCGCTGACATAAAACATGACAAAGTCAGCTTGACATGGTGGTAAAGATCATCTGTGTCACAAAGTTGACTGGACGGAAAACAGATGGTGTCAGCGGCGTAGGCATAATTTGTCTTGGGAAGGGTTTAAGCACACACACACACACACACACAAGTCTTCTGTCTCAGGTAGCGACACCCAAATGAAAAATCTTTAAACTGAAATTTTTTTCGGCCTCCAAATAGAGCCCAATTAGCAGGTGCCACATTGAAAAATCAAACTTTCGTGAAATAAAGGCCACCCTTATATATATATATATATATATATATATATATATATATATATATATATATATGTGTGTGTGTGTGTGTGTGTGTGTGTGTCTATGTGTCTGTTTTTGTGTAAACACGATAACTTGAGTACCGTTACACCTAGGTTGATGAAATTTCATATATTAGTATTTTATCAAAAGCGTAGATCCTGATCAACTTTTGAGCGATTTCCGATAACCGGAAGTGATACTTTTTCTACTTTGAATTTTTCAAAAGCCTATAACTTGAGTACTATTTCAGATAGATAAATAAAATTTCACATGTAAGTAAAAGATCTAATTTTCTACCTTCTATTACATTTTGAGTAATTTCCGTTGACCGGAAGTACTAATTTACGCTATTTCCGATTTCTCAAAAAACGCCTGTAAATTTATAAAGTACTAATAATATTGCGCACTATTATGCACATTTTGTTTTTGCGTTCGCTTGGTGCGCATTTCTTTTTTCTACTAGATTTTATTCTATTTTTAAAAGTTTAAGTCAACAAAAATCATAACTATATTCCGAGTTGCCATCCCACGTAGTGTTATATTAGAATATTTGAGACAGTTTAGGGGAGATCACTCCCGGTTTATTTTAATTTTCATAGCAGAAACGCTAAACTATGATAATATATATACAGCATAACCACCACATCATGACGTGATACCTAGCAAATTAACATCGTAACATCATTGATAGCATAGCAACCACGTTATAACTTTACTAGGCATGCTGCCCAGCTTCGCTTAGGCTTTCGAAAACATTGAGAATTTGAATGCTTAATTAATTCGCCCGAGGATCGGTCTACGACCTCAAGAGTTATAAAGAGGTTCCCCCGTGGACATTTTTTTTTTCGATTTATAGCTCATATAAGGCACCGGTCAGTCGAGGTCAGTTTTGACCCCCTCATCGTAGACTTTTCGGCCAACCGGCCCTCGTGTTCTGTCGCCCCAAGGCAAGATCCTGCCAAATTTGAAGCGCATGCGGCGCCGGGAAGTGCCCTATCGGACACCCGACAACTTTGCTTTATATATTATAGAGATTAGCAAATTGCATAGATAAACAAAGATTTCAATAAAGTAATTATGGCCTGAAATACTTTAGTATAGAAATGTATTGTTTGAATAGATTCTAGATCTAGGTAGGGTCTACATCTGTGTAAGTCTAATTTTTCCCTAGATCTAGATGATCTCATTCATGACAAAAGTCGCATTTAGAGTTTCTTTCAGGCAACTCTACTTGGGAGGATGATCTAGATCTAGAATCCTAATAGAATTTTTTTTAAAGTTCAGCCCGTACAAAATAAAAAAAAAATAGATTAACCAAGTTGACTTGGTGCGTCTCGAACCCGCACCACCTGCGTGGGTACACTATCATCTCCGCTAAATAGGCACCTTATAAAACATGGAGAATGAAAGACGTATTTTAAAATCTTAACTTACGCGAATATGCCTATTCTTTCAAATTAATTTTTTTTATCCCAAATTAGCCAGTTCCAAACAAAGATTTTGTATAAAATAATTATGTCTTGAATTAGTTTAGTCCTAATATAGAATTTTATTTTTGGAATAGATTCTAGAGATGTTAGAGTCTAAATCTAGATCTTAGCGTCTACGTATCGATCTAGTTATTGCGTAGATTTGTAGATTTAGATCTAGTCTAGATCTAGAATCTCTAGATCTAGAATCCAAATAAATAAAATAAATTTTATGAGTTTAGGTCGGAAAAATTGTATTGTGTACATTTCATAGTGTACGTAGATCTAGATCTAAATCAAATTTGAATGAAATAGTTCATTTCTTTTTATTCTAAACACGGCAGATGACGTCATTAGTTAATGTATAAACATTTGTGACGTCACAGTTTTATGCGTTGTTGTTCACAACCATATATGCTTTTCCGGTTGCATAAATAATACTGTTTCTCTACATTCGAATACGCCTTTATTTTATATTTTTCTTCTTTAAATAAAATTGTGGTTATACATTTAAAACATCTTAAATATTATTTTCAACAAAAGTCCGTAAAAAGTTCTCGATATATTTCGCTGTAGATTCTGATGTGATGTCCGGCGAAAATATTTTGCGGACAGAGAGAGAGAGAGAAGTGCGAACGTGGCCCATTATAGATTTAGATACAAGGAATATGACGTCACATGTAGCAAAATGAGCACATTTTGATGCTGACAAGATCTTACCTGAAGTGGCGACTGAGATTTTTGCAACATGGCGACTGATGATCTCTCCAACGGACCTTTTTTTGGCGACCTATGACCTCTCGAAACAACCAGTTGACCCCCACAGACCACACCAGTACAGTTACTTGGTCAAACTGAACTTGGTCAAATGTGTGATTTCACCGAAAGTCATAACAGTAACAAGTCTACTCTACTGCTTCTGCTCGCGCGACACTTTGAACATATTACCGTATTACCAAAACTCGAATCAACCCAGGGAGGATCCTAGTATCAAACAAATCCCGCGGTTCATGAACAAACTGAATGCCTGTGTGTATTCACGTCAGTCAAAGGTTCATGTTACAAGTAGGCAAACACTAATCATTTGCGTCACAGCGGTCAGTCGTGGTCAGGTCAGTGTGTAGACAAACACCAGTGACTTACCCCCTTCAGATAAGCTAGGTCAAACAAGCGGACGATAGAATGTGGTTCGATCAAATACCTAGGCTTCTTTTGACCAATCGAAAAGCCTACAGACTAGTACAGTGAGTCTCAAATTGTTGGTTTATCGTTCGTAGAAGAATATGTACATGCTATAGTCTGCTTCAAGGTAGTCAGAGAAACATTATGATCAACTTTATAATGGTTTTTGTGCATTGTATAGATACACACACACACACACACACACACACACACACACACACACACACACACACACACACACACACACACACACACATATATATATATATATATATATATATATATATATATATATATATATATAATTTAGTTTCAACACATTAATAGTTTTCTAAAGCGAACGGCGTTCCAATTTAATTAAAAATCATGCACTTTTAAAATTTGTATGTGTAACATTAGTCTACAGATTAAAATTAAACTGGCACTAATACGCTTTAATGGACCGTGAACGTGAATATAAGCCCCGATTAATTCGTTACGCGACACTGCACACCACGTGAAGATCTTCAGGCGCATGTGCATTCATAGGTCAAGCTGACACGGAACTGTTAGCACGTGTAGGACAGGAGCGCAGCAGGCCTGGAGAGATGAGTTGAGCGTTAGGAACGGCGTGGTCGGGCGGGGGAGCGTATGATTGCCAACTCAAAGGCCAGAGATCGAACCTCTGGCCATAAGGCTCGCTAGCTGTGGACTGCAGCTCATCTAGGAGAGAAAACTCAAAAATCCACAGAAGCCTTGAAATTGATTCTGGTTTGACAAAAGATACAGGAACAAACCCAGAAAGAAAGTCAACGGAAGTCGGACTCAACGAGTCATATGGAGTAAAATATGTTGACACGTAATACTTAATTGTAGGGAGGCAATCCCGTCAAACTTAATAAGTGAGATCAAAGTACAAAAATATAACACTAGATATTCAACCAACTTACGGGATATGTCAACTAGTAAAATTTAAAAAGGTATCCAATATCCAATCATACAAAAGATCTAAATTTAAATGTGAATTATAACCCAAGGCTTTCTGAAAGCTCTACACCCCTACTAGACACGCCACTTTGCTTTGACTTCAGTTTGCTCGCTAAGCTTGAAAACCGTCTCAATCTTAGCCTAAACTTTTTTTAATGCGACAAATTCGCACTTAAACACATCGCCTGGAAAGGTGGCTATAAACACCAACTTAAAAAAACCAATGAATCTTTTCAGATTTGACAGGCGCCTAAACATTTCGGGTTCTCCGAACGATTACGTCTCAATGTCAAGAAAATTTCAATTCTAATTCAAACGAACGAGGCGTGAACTGGGCCGAGGTTTTGAAAGATCACCCATTGAATGTCTGATACGCGCGACTCATGAGAGGGTTAACATGTCAAGCCTGGGAATCCACCGCTCATCTACAGGACAATTTTTTAGCGCAGTTTCCATTCTGGAGAATTGCGTTTATTAACCCGTCATTTCTGGATGTATGAATGGATGTGTGTCCGCAGCTTTAAGTCGTATGTCCTCCTCAACGAAGCAATATCGATGACTAGTTCCAAAAGCAATTATATTAAGCAAGTTACGAGGATGAACATAGGCCAAAAAAAATTCGGGTTTCTTTCATGGATGTCCCGGAAAAGCCAAAAGACCTAGAAAAAATGCAGTTTTTTGCCCATATCTAGGCAACCAGACCAATTAGCGACTTGAAACATGTAGCAATCGATTCCTGCCATAATTTAGAACAATATTGCCGAAGAAAGTTTTCAAAAATATCCTTTCGTTTGGTCACAAAAATTTTTTTGAATTAATTAAAATTTGGACCGAATTAGTATGCATTTTTATCCAACCACACCACACGCGTCATCACATTCAATAGCTGCGCCATCACGTTCAATGGCTGCGACATCACGTTCGGTAGCTAGGCGCGCAATGGTTTTTAGTCATGTAACTCTATTGTAAATAAAACATGTATTTTAACCAATGGTTTTACTAACCCTGCTCTTGATTTACGCTACGACAGAGCTATTTTTAGATAACAAGGAAATTGCGCTAAAATTGTCACTAGACTTTTTAATTACCTTGTTTTCCAGAAACACGCCTTGATGTGTAAATCTCATCGTCTAACCTGGATGCGAACCCTTACTTAAACGGGTTTATATGCGAAAGTGATCACTCAATCAATTAAGTAGCTTTTAAATCTCGTGTGTGGTGTCTTTATGGATATTTTCCCGAGATTTTATCATAAGCAACATTCCCTCCAATGGTAAAAGGCTAGTGTGCAATGTGTACATGTATTTAACAAAAGGACTGCGCGACATGTTCAGAACTAGTGCGCGGCCGCGCAACCGCGCAGCTTAAAGGGCAAACTGATCACAAGAGGGAGTCCACTTGTAAAATCTGCTAAGTCAAGTTTGGATGATCTTGAGGAAAGCGACTTTTAAAATATATTTTTTTTTGGTAAACTATTCTTAGGATGCTCAAGATTTTACTATAACGTAATTCTTTTCAACTATACTTTCTAGATCAAAAAATAGTATACTGCTTTGATTGCCACAAAATTTGAGAAGGCTATAAGAATAACTCAAATATTTTTTGGCAAAAAGTGGACTTGGCATGTTTTGCAAAAGAACGCCTCAAATATAGTATTTATTATAAAAAATAGTTATCAAACACACACAAACACACACATACATACACACACACGGACACACATGGACACACATACACACTTACACACACACACATGGCAGTTTGTACTCTTCAAATGGAGTAATTATTATAACAATTAACTACCGAACACACACACACACAAATAAACACACGGAAAAACGTAAGCACACTCACACACATAAGCATACACACAGATACACATACACACGGACACACACACACGCACCTAAATCAAGAAGCTTGTGCTTGTTTACTAGCCCGCTGCCCCTCTCCCCCAAGGACCTGCAGACGTCCTTGCAACCACGCTTTAATCATTCGGCTAAACATAACGCAAATTGATATTTGTTTTGTCCTTTGTACTAACTTTTGTAATTACAAGCTTTTATTGAAGCGCAAATTGATGTTTGTTTTGTCATTTTTGCAAACTTTTGTAATTACAAGCTTTTATTGAAGCGCAAATTGATGTTTGTTTTGTCATTTTTACTAACTTTTGTAATTACAAGCTTTTATTGAAGCGCAAATTGATGTTTGTTTTGTCATTTTTACTAACTTTTGTAATTACAAGCTTTTATTGAAGCGCTAATTGATGTTTGTTTTGTCATATTTACTAACTTTTGTAATTACAAGCTTCTATTGAAGCGCAAATTGATGTTTGTTTTGTCATTTTTACAATATTTTGTTATTACAAGCTTTTATTGAATCTCAAATTGATGTTTGTTTTGTCATTTTTACAATATTTTGTTATTACAAGCTTTTATTGAATCTCAAATTGATGTTTATTTTATCATTTTTACAAACTTTTGTAATTACAAGCTTTTATTGAAGCTCAAATTGATGTTTGTTTTGTCATTTTTACAATATTTTGTTATTACAAGCTTTTATTGAAGCGCAAATTGATG
This sequence comes from Physella acuta, assembly GCF_028476545.2. Classification (NCBI taxonomy): domain Eukaryota; kingdom Metazoa; phylum Mollusca; class Gastropoda; family Physidae; genus Physella; species Physella acuta. The sequence goes on from NW_026731549.1 coordinate 128,494, forward strand.
TTTGTTTTGTCATTTTTACAATCTTTTGAAATTACAAGCTTTTATTGAAGCGCAAATTGATGTTTGTCATTTTTACAAAGTTTTGTAATTACAAGCTTTTATTGAAGCACAAATTGATGTTTGTCATTTTTACAAAGTTTTGTAATTACAAGCTTTTATTGAAGCGCAAATTAATGTTTGTCATTTTTACAAACTTTTGTAATTACAAGCTTTTATTGAACTTCCTTTCTCGTGCTATAAACAAAAGGGTGTTTCTCTTTGTTACGTAATGAATACTTTAATTACAATTTTAGATGTGACCCACGCTTTTCTTTATAGTTATTTTAATATTGATGCATTTATTATACTTTAAAGAAAATAATTAATTTCCTACTTTTTAATGCACAATTCTATAAAAGGTTGTTATTAAAACGTTTTTATGAAATTTCGTAATGAATTTAAAAGCTTGTTATTAAAACAATTATTAACATAGACGAGGTATATTTAATCTAATTACACAGTTGACTTAGAAATTCAAATGACTTAGTGCACCGGTACTTTTGGGATTAGCCTACCCACGACTGGCATTAATGCTGTTTGATGCTCTACCATTGGCATTAGAAATAAAAGATGGACTGAACTCTTTCAGGGGTGTTTTTCTGTAGGCTACCTGTTTACACATGTCAGCTATTTGTCACCTATCTCTGCTTATGGTCGACAAAAGACTCTACATATTTCGACTGTCGAACAATTTATCTATATTGTGTTGTGATTCAACTGTCGATCAATTTATTTATATGGTGCAAGTAATTCAACTGGTTACCAATCTGTATATATATATATATATATATATATATATATATATATATATATATATATATATAGATATATGAATATATATGTATATATATGTATATATGTATATATGTATATATATATATATATATATATATATATATATATATATATATATATATATATATATATATATATATATAATATTTAAAACTCGAACAACTTATTTGTAATGTTAAAATATTTAATAAAATAGTTTCTGTTTTTTAACTCTTTGGTATGTGAGGTTGAGTGTTCATTTGGATGACATTGGGGGTAATTGTGTAGATGACATTTAATGTAATCGTGTAGATGACATTGAGCGTGATTGTGTAGATGACATTGAGTGTGGTTGTGTAGATGACATTGAGTGTGGTTGTGTAGATGACATTGAGTGTGGTTGTGTAGATGACATTGGGTGTAATCGTGTAGATGACATTGGGTGTAATCGTGTAGATGACATTGAGTGTAATCGTGTAGATGACATTGAGTGTGGTTGTGTAGATGACATTGGGTGTAATCGTGTAGATGACATTGAGTGTAATCGTGTAGATGACATTGAGTGTAATCGTGTAGATGACATTGAGTGTGATTGTGTAGATGACATTGAGTGTAATCGTGTAGATGACATTGGGTGTGATTGTGTAGATGACATTGGGTGTAATCGTGTAGATGACATTGAGTGTAATCGTGTAGATGACATTGAGTGTAATCGTGTAGATGACATTGAGTGTGGTTGTGTAGATGACATTGAGTGTGGTTGTGTAGATGACATTGAGTGTGATCGTAAAGATGACATTTGGTCTAATCGTGTAGATGACATTGGGTGTAATTGTGTAGATGACATTGAGTGTAATCGTGTAGATGACATTGGGTGTGGTTGTGTAGATGACATTGGGTGTAATTGTGTAGATGACATTGAGCGTGATTGTGTAGATGACATTGTGCGTGATTGTGTAGATGACATTGAGTGTGGTTGTGTAGATGACATTGGGTGTAATCGTGTAGATGACATTGAGTGTAATCGTGTAGATGACATTGAGTGTAATCGTGTAGATGACATTGAGTGTAATCGTGTAGATGACATTGAGTGTGATCGTAAAGATGACATTTGGTCTAATCGTGTAGATGACATTGGGTGTAATTGTGTAGATGACATTGAGTGTGATTGTGTAGATGACATTGGGTGTAATTGTGTAGATGACATTGAGTGTAATCGTGTAGATGACATTGAGCGTGATTGTGTAGATGACATTGTGCGTGATTGTGTAGATGACATTGAGTGTGGTTGTGTAGATGACATTGAGTGTGGTTGTGTAGATGACATTGAGTGTGATTGTGTAGATGACATTGGGTGTAATTGTGTAGATGACATTGAGTGTAATCGTGTAGATGACATTGAGCGTGATTGTGTAGATGACATTGTGCGTGATTGTGTAGATGACATTGAGTGTGGTTGTGTAGATGACATTGAGTGTAATCGTGTAGATGACATTGAGTGTAATCGTGTAGATGACATTGAGTGTAATCGTGTAGATGACATTGAGTGTGGTTGTGTAGATGACATTGAGTGTGATCGTAAAGATGACATTTGGTCTAATCGTGTAGATGACATTGGGTGTAATTGTGTAGATGACATTGGGTGTAATCGTGTAGATGACATTGGGTGTGGTTGTGTAGATGACATTGGGTGTAATCGTGTAGATGACATTAAGTGTGATTGTGTAGATGACATTGAGTGTGGTAGATGACATTGGGTGTAATCGTGTAGATGACATTACAACTGGGTCTTGCAGTTAAAAACCTATTTGACTAATAACTAAACCCATTAACCCATATCTTACATTAAAGCCTTCTATCGTCATATAAATTTGTATACGCAGGCCGATCTTGCGGCTGATATCAAACTTTCTTTCTAAACAAAACTATCACCTTCCATCTTACATCGTAAATTTGACATAGCCAAGACCGCCTATTAAACTATGAGATGGTATCTCTGTACCGTGTAGCTATTTGACTACTTGAAAACCACTTCATCGACAGAGCACCATTTGTTGGTCCATAACTTGACGAATCCAACAATCGACGTGTCAGGAGTGACTACTTTGGGAAGGTTATTCCAGTCAAAGATTTGCAATGAAGCGTGGTATCTTAACTGGTTTTGCGCCTTCCTTACGAACCCCTCCACTTTAAGAATATTGCAGAGCTGGCCATATCAAAGGCATAACTGGGCCATTTCGAAACAGAACGGGGCCATTTCAAAGACATAACTGGGCCATTTTAAAACAGAACGGGGCCATTTAAAAAAAGAATGGGGCTATTAAAGCATGAGTAGGTGCTTGAATGCGCATATTGAAAGGCTTCGTATAATGCCATTACAAGCCAAATCCTTTGAAACATATCATAACTTTCAACTTTGTTGGTTTATCTTTAATGGCTTATAAAAAATAATTGTCAATTTTATTTCCTGTTGAAGCCTGTTCTGTATTTTTGTGTTAAAAGTACTTTTAGAAATACACATGGACTAGTTTTTAAAGTCAGTGTATTTCATGCTGCTTGTTGGTGTCATCCAGTGCCACATGTTGGTGTCATTCAATGCCACATGCTGGTGTCATCCAGTGCCACATGTTGGTGTGATTTAATGCCACATGTTGGTGTCATCCAGTGTCACATGTTGGTGTCATTCAATGCCACATGTTGGTGTCATCCAATGCCACATGTTGGTGTCATTCAATGCCACATGTTGGTGTCATCCAGTGCCACATGTTGGTGTCATCCAGTGTCACACTATATGTTGGTGTCATCCAATGCCACATGTTGGTGTCATTCAATGCCACATGTTGGTGTCATCCAATGCCACATGTTGGTGTCATTCAATGCCACATGTTGGTGTGATTTAATGCCACATGTTGGTGTGATTTAATGCCACATGTTGGTGTGATTTAATGCCACATGTTGGTGTCATTCAATGCCACATGTTGGTGTCATCCAGTGCCACATGTTGGTGTCATCCAGTGTCACACTATATGTTGGTGTCATCCAATGCCACATGTTGGTGTCATTCAATGCCACATGTTGGTGTCATCCAATGCCACATGTTGGTGTCATTCAATGCCACATGTTGGTGTGATTTAATGCCACATGTTGGTGTCATTCAATGCCACATGTTGGTGTGATTTAATGCCACATGTTGGTGTGATTTAATGCCACATGTTGGTGTGATTTAATGCCACATGTTGGTGTCATTCAATGCCACATGTTGGTGTCATCCAATGCCACATGTTGGTGTCATTCAATGCCACACGTTGGTGTCATCCAGTGTCACATGTTGGTGTCATTTAATGTCACATGTTGGTGTCATTCAATGCCACATGTTGATTTCAAACTGTGTCACCTTACTATGACACCCATATTCCATTTACAACAAATTGGTTGCCTGAATCAATTGTAGCACTGAGTTGAAATATAATTGAAATATAATTGTAATATTATTGAAATTTAACTGAATCTTTCTCTTTTAGAGATTGAGTTGCGACGGGGGAGGGGGGGGTACATATGTCCACGGGCTCCGACCTTAGGGGGCGCCAAAATGGGTTGGAAAAAACAAATTAAAATATCATTTTAGGTGCAAATTGAAAGTTTGATAGGGGTGCAAATAAAAAAATTGAGGGGGAGGGGGTGCAAATTGAAAATTGCAAGGTTGCTCCCGAGGGGGCGCCAAATAGAAAGTTTGTCCTCTGGTGCCGGGAAGGGTCGCTACGCCTCTGTGTAGAAGACGATCAAATATTGGCGGTAATCGATATGATTGAAATATTTTTCTTTACAGTTTCACGAAATTTAAAAAAAAAAAATCGTTTCTTTTTTTCTCGCAATCCACGAATTGATAGAACATGAGCTACACGCTTTTAACACAACAAATAGTTGAACATTGGTCCATTGATTAACGATTGGTGTATTGACTTTAAACAAGCCAGCGGGCATACATCCTGCTAAGTGGTAGAGGTTAATTGCGGTGACCTTAAATATGCGCGTTTTAATAATATAGCATGCACACAAAGCAACAATCACTGCAATCAGGGACGTCACAACGGGGTGTTGGTGAGGGGGAGGGTTGCACTAAAATAAAACAAATTATGTAAATTGATGTTTTTAATTTAGGATTCGGTAATGGGTTTGCCCTCAGTAATGGATCAAATACAGACAGGTCTTAATGGAAAGTGTAACGAGTGCGGTAATTCAACACCACACGGACATAGGTAACTAATTAACTCATTAATGAGATACTGAATTGACACATGTAAATAATTAGCATATGTTAATCTGTGTTGCAATCAGGTAATGCAAGGTTTCATTTTGTAGGCGACATCCGATTGTATCGAGATTAGAAAAGATTTTAAATTGTGTGCAACTAGAGGGTTGCTCTCAATCAAACAATAAATCGAATAATCAATCGAACAATAGGGGGTCGGCGTGGTCGAGTCGATAAAGCTCATGGTTGCTAAACCGAAAAGTCTTGAGTTCGAACCCTCGGGCAGATGAGGCTCGTTAGCTGGGGACAGCAACTCTTCTAGGAGAGACAACTCCAAAATTAAACAACTGCTGCCTTGTAGTTTGTTCTTGGTTGCACAAAGGCTATGGAAGCAAATCCAAAAAGAAAAGCAGGCTGAAATCGGAGTTCATGGCGCATAACCAGTTGACACGTAACGCTTAATTGTGTTGGAGGCGTGGTCGAGTCGGCAAAAAGCTCAAGGTTGATATATTCGAACAAAGTCTCGAGTTCAAACCCATTGGCAGATAAATCTCGATCCCCTTCAACACTAATTATTAAGAACGAAAAAGAAAGAAAAGAAAGAAAATCGAACAATCAATCGAATAATAAATCGAATAATAAATCGAACAATCAATCGAACAATCAATCGAACAATCAATCGAACAATCAATCAAACAATCAATCAAACAATCAATCGAAAAATCAATCGAACAATCAATCGAACAATCAATCGAACAATCAATCGAACAATCAATCGAACAATCAATCAAACAATCATTAAAAAAAATATTTCAAAGATTTATTAACGTAACAGCCATTGGTGGTCTAGTTGCATAAAGCTGCTAATTCAACAGAAGACGATGGGAGATGGTTTATGTATCACGTGACTTCAACGGCCGTTTACAAAATTTTTTTATAGGAGTCCTAACATTATACAATTTTACCCCACATTGGGAATAACTAGTTCAATGGAGGGTGTCTGCAAGGAAAGCAGCCTTTCTTCCCCCACACCCTCTACACTGAGTACCCCCACTACCCCTTACACTGAGTACCCCCACACCCTCTACACTGAGTACCCCCACACCCTCTACACTGAGTACCCCCACACCCTCTACACTGAGTACCCCCACTACCCCCCACACCCTCTACACTGAGTACCCCCACTACCCCCACACTCTCTACACTGAGTACCCCCACTACCCCCACACCCTCTACACTGAGTGCCCCCACTACCCCCACTACCCCCACACCCTCTACACTGAGTACCCCCACTACCCCCACACCCTCTACACTGAGTACCCCCACTACCCCCACACCCTCTACACTGAGTGCCCCCACTACCCCCACTACCCCCACACCCTCTACACTGAGTACCCCCACTACCCCCACACCCTCTACACTGAGTACCCCCACTACCCCCACACCCTCTACACTGAGTACCCCCACTACCCCCACTACCCCCACACCCTCTACACTGAGTACCCCCACTACCCCCACACCCTCTACACTGAGTACCCCCACTACCCCCACACCCTCTACACTGAGTACCCCCACTACCCCCACACCCTCTACACTGAGTACCCCCACTACCCCCCACACCCTCTACACTGAGTACCCCCACTACCCCACACCCTCTACACTGAGTACCCCCACTACCCCCACACCCTCTACACTGAGTACCCCCACTACCCCCCACACCCTCTACACTGAGTACCCCCACTACCCCCCACACCCTCTACACTGAGTACCCTCAATTCGTTAGTATAAACGATTTACTAAGAGAGACTGACATAGCACACTGTATGTAGATAAAATTAAATTGACCTCTCCGTGACCGAGTTACGGTTCAGTGGTTATGGTCAACTGATGCACTGAGGTGTGACTTAGTATAATGGATAAAATAAAAGATTGCTTAAAAAATTTCCACCCTAAAAAAACAACACATATTCGGTTATTGTAAATAGTTATTGTAATAATTCACAAGTAAAATTTTCTACACAGGAAAGTTACACACCCAAGCTGTCGACGCTACACATTCGTGTAACAGTCGACACGGATGACCACACGCTACCGACATATGTAGAGCTCGTCACGCATGATGACGTTGAGTAACCACGACGGGCTCCAAATGGCTGGCATCAACAAGTGGCGCCTAAATGGCTACTATGAGCGCCACCTAGAACCAAGAAATGGGAGCCAATCGAGAATAGTTATCGACAGTGGCGTAGCCAGGATCGTCTCAAGGAGGGGGGGGGGGGGGTTCAAATTTTTACCCGGGGACAAACTTTCGATTTGCACCCCGCCCCCCCCCTTAAACTTTCGATTTGCACCCGCCCTCAAACTTTCGATGTGCACCCCCCTCAAACTTTTAAATTGCACCCCCCCTCATACTTTTTCTATATACCGAGGGTCTATGGGGGGGGGGTTATGACTGGGGTTAAAGATTGGATATATTTGATGTTTTTAGTATTTTTGGTAACTAAACACAATTTTATACAGCTATTATAAATTTTGATGTTTTCATTTTGTTACTGAAAATTTACCAAAAAATATGGTATTACTAGGCCATACAGTTTTAAAAAGTATTATTTTATCAAGAAAAATTGTATCGGTGAAGTTTTGATTACAAATTACCAGAAAGTGGGGTTTTCAGAAGATCGATTACGGAAGTCTATACAGTCAATCAATGCTTGTCTTACAAACGTAAAACTTCAGGTTATAATTTTGGATTTAAAAAAATAAATTTTTGAACTTTTTTTCAAGTTTATATTTTTTGTGCAAAATTGACAAAAACACAATTTTTTATCCATGTCAACACTAATAATGGAAGGATTCTCGTCAACTCGTTGATTTCCAAAGTAGTTTTTACATACAACGCCTCTAGACTGTCGGTTATTGATCTACCAGTAAAAAAATAATAATTGATGTTTAGACCTGATAATCACAAGGCTAATAGGGTGAAGACTTTTGTCACTGATACGAAGGGGTTGTGCTCAACGTCATGATGCAGTGTATTATTTTTTCCAAATAGTGCCAGGTACCCAAAAAACTGAGTGGATAAGACACTAAGCTTGTAACACGCAGCGTTTACCCTAGATGGACCAACACTGGATCAACTCATGCAGCTACAGATCTACATAATTCAACTAACGCACAAACAAACAAACGCACGAACAAACGCACAAACAAACAAACAAATATGAAAATAAATACATACATCTCCAATCAAATAACGCACAAACAAACAATGAACACAGGCACTAAAAACAAACACGTTAATATCATCACCAAACACACAACTTCTATACTAATTCAACAACCCCATTTAATTATCACATCTGAATTCTTTGTATCACGTTTCACTGCAGAACACTTTTTTTAAAACACGCTCAACAATCAATAAAGCAAGCAACATGCACTTAAAGGCCATGGGCTCATTAAAAATATATTTCAATTAGTTGCCATTTTTTCCAGTAAAACTCCTGGTTGTAATCTAATACATGTACCCTGTACTATCGCCAAGCTAAATGGGACAGTGTCGCTCTATATTGCTTACAATGGATTCAACGGAGAATACTCACAAATTATTTGAAAGGCCCAATAAATATTTTTAAAAATCATGTATGAAGTTATTAAAATAAATATGGTTATAGAAATCTCACTGTTTGATTCTTGTTAGGCTTTATTGAATTATTTAGTGTTTTAAGTATTTTCAATGACTAAATAAAGTTTTATAAAAAGGCAAAAAAAAAAAAAAAAAAAAAAAACAAGTTCTCTGGATATGCCATTCTTTTTAATTAATTCTAAAAATATTTAATTTCTGATTTATTTTCAGGTTTAACTTAAGTTTTTAAATATTTTTTTGGCATTTTACGGTTTTAATAGAGTCGGAAAAACTGGACTTTGCAATTCTGTCCGTGTGTCTGTCTCTATGTGTGTCTGTCTGTAAACACGATAACTTGAATACCAATACAGCTAGGCTGACGACATTTCATGTATAGGTATTATGTCAAATTTGTAGATCTATATCAATTTTTCAGCGATTTCCGGTAACCGGAAATGGAACTTATTCTACCTTTGGTGTTTCAAAAGCCTATAACTTAAGTACTTTTTCAGTTTGATAGAAAAAACTTCACATACACGTAGAAGAGCTAATTCTCTGTTTACCGTGAAATTTTAACGCGCAACCAACTAGAACTTTTTGTAGGAAAATTACTGAACCATGACAGTGACATCCATTGTCATATTGTCACAAAATCGACAGCAATGAAAATCGAATCCCTTCTCGTTGTTGTTCCCGTGAAAACTAATAAGTGCTCAACTGCTCGAGTGTAACATCAATACGTGGGTATTAGAAATACTTCAAATGGTAACAAACCAGTTATGTTATACGTGGTGAGTGTGTGTGTGTGAGTAAAATTTGTAAACGACATTGTGGAGTTGCTACGTTATAAAGATACAACGTGACATGATAGAAACAAGGGACACTCACGCACACACACACATACACACACACACACACATACACACACACACACAGACGGCCCATTGTCTACAGGATGACAAACTACCCGGGTCACCATGACCTAACGTGAATCTGATTAAACTTTGATTAGTGCGGCATAGCATAATCCCCTGGTGAAGATGCACAGGTAGATAAAACTGAACTTTAGGGGTTTTTTTTAGAGTCGCTGACTACAGAAACTCGCAGGTTTAACCGTAGTTCTTAGGTGATGAAAAACTCGCAGGTTTAACCGTAGTTCTTGGGTGACGAAAAACTCGCAGGCTCAACTGATGTTGTCTGGTGACGAAAAACTTGCAAATTTAACCGTAGTTCTTGGGTGACGAAAACATATGTTCTGTCATTGTCACATTGTATTGGCAACCAAAGGCAGAAACGAGAAGCGAATCAGAAAATCTCATCACAATTTTACCTAGTCAAAATAACAATTATGTATAGCCGAAACTAAAAAGTGTGCCACTAGCCCTTTATGAAAAAGTATTACCCTGCCATTGTACACAATATGATCCGCCTATTTTTAGGCGCTGACGTCACTATACAATTGGATCGATGTTTCAATAAAAGGCGAAATATATTGGGCTTTGAATTGCATACTCAATCATCAGACCAATCACAGACTGTATAGCAACATGTGTTGTAGGGGGAAATATTGCATAGAATTGTTTCATAACAAAAGTAGGCTATAGCAATAAATCACACTATTCCCTAATATTCCGAGGTCATTGAGACAGATGAACTCTACTTCATCTACCCCATGTGTTTTGGGCTTGAATGGGAAAGTGCTTAAAAGGAGTTGCTTTAAAAAATATTATAAGATTAAAAAAAGTATTTCTGTTTTGCGTTCTGTTTCTAAAAAAATGCTCCATATAATTTATTCAATCCTGCTATTGAATTATCCTTGTATTCCTTATCACTAATTTACACCGTTAGTATGTTCTATTCGCCGACCCACAAAAATTCTTAATGAAATTTTCCGACTTATGGGTTGAATGCTAGTAGTATGGGTCAGAGGCAAAATATATAGTGGAAAATGCTTTTTGTCAGTTAAATTAAAATGATTAATAAGAGTGAATCCACTTGTATTAATAACTGACTATAGATAACCATCTTTACTATTGCCTGTGAACACTTCAAAGCTATCATCGGGGGGAGAGGGGGGGGGGAATGACATCAACTGAATAATTTATGGAGGAATAAAGGTTTGTTGAGTATTTTGATTAACAGATAAGTCAATCTACGACAGTAGAGGGGGTGAGATAAAAAACTAATGACTTACGATAAAAATGATGCTTTTTCCTCATGAATTAATAGGTGGACTGTGCGCACAAAGCAATGCCATTAGGCAAAATGGGAAGGGTGCAGGGGCGGAACTACAGTGCCGCCAGACTTCTTTGACTCGTTGCCCCCACACCCTTTGATAGCTAAATAGAAGACACGTAACTGTATGACCGATCCTCCAAAGTGTACTGTGGCGGATGGGGCAGGGGGTTGGGACCAAAAAGGGGGCTCAAAAAATTGTCGTCAAATTTTTTATATATTTAAAAAAGTTATTTATAGTTGTATTTTTTAACCATTCTCAAGGTCGAGTTCTATTTCCCTACTATCAAACACACGCTGTCGCCGGCAAAATTCTTTAAAATAAAACAACAATGTCGATAGCACGAGAAGACGCTACATCTGAAGTGGGTTTTCATGATGAGCGGTTCTTCTTTGCGGCATTGGTTAGGGACCCGAAATCCATTATACATTTTTCAATGTTAATATGTGTTTGTGATAGTGGTTGAATATGTATCCTGCACTATCTTGTATCCAACAGATAATAAAAAAATAATATAATACTAGAAACTTCAGTTTTATATACGTTTACTTGTTTTAGCTTTTACAAGAAATATAGTAAACTTTTAAGGTCTATACTTGGAATTATCTCCCCCGAGTAAGTTTTACAATGGGTGATGCTGACGTATTTAGGCGTTTTGTTGTCTCTTTCAAGTTTTTTCCCGAGTCGACCCCCATCCCATCCCTGTTTCTTATGTATCGAGTAGATCAATGTATCGTTTATGAGCTACTTACTAACCGTACGATTCACCACTTCCGCACATCTTGTCAGACACCAGACAGCACTAGTCAACAGATATTAATTTACATGCAAAGTATTAGGCACATCTAATTCACAAAACAGGGAAGGTAAGATAATTTTTTAAATAAATATGTAAAAATTAATTAGAACGTTTAGAATTAATTGAACATTATTAATAGTCAATTACTATTTATAAATGACGTCATTGAGATGGGGGTGTGTGAGGGGCTGGTTTTTTGTTAGTCGTTACAAAATGTGACGTCATTTGTGGATTCCTCCCCCCCCCCCCAATAAATCAGAAGGTTATCCGACGCGTGAGCTGGCCACATACAGTTGTACATGTGAAAAACATGTTTCTGTATATTATGCATTACTGCATCATTCACCTAATCGCCATGAGAACTTGGGAAGCTGTTGAGTACAACTCCGCAAATGTTTCTGTCATAGGCCTAATATTTGTTTATATATTGGAGTGGGGATGCCTAAAGGAAATATGTGATTTAACGCCCCAAGATCCTGCATAAGCGGATGAGGTTACTCAGAGGCGTAGCGACCCTTCCAAAACATTTTGGCGCCCCCTAAGGTCGGCGCCCGGGGACATATGTCCCCCCCCGCCCCCCCCCCCCCCCTCGCTAAGCTACTGAGGTTACTACTTGAATCCACCGGCGGCAGTGTCATCCTGAGCGCCGTCGCCGAGGGACTTACAGCATGCATTGGCGTGCCTATTTGGTACTGTGGACAAACCCGCGCCATAAGATCCAAGAAATGAAGTGCCGACATTGTTAACATTTAATTCAACTTCTGGAAATCAGGGCACACTGTTGGTAACGTTTTGATGAAAGCCTCATAAAAATCGGCGTCAATTTGGTGTGTTGGACTAGATTTAGAGAGTCCGTGCTTCTCACATGGAAAACTGAATGGGGCCAGCTCGTGTGTTGGAAAACCTCTGATTTATTCGGGTACCAGATGGAATTTTTTTTTAAATTTAGAGCCACCCTTGTTTTCAACACACACACACACACACACACACACACACACACACACACACACACACACACACACACACACACACACACACACACACACACACACACACACACAAACACACACACACACACACACACACACACACACTCACGCACGCACGCACGCACGCACGCACGCACGCACGCACGCTAGCACACGCACACGCACACGCACACGCACACGCACACGCACACATACACATACACATACATATATATATATATATATATATATATATATATATATATATATATATATATATATATATATACATATATATATATATATATATATATATATATATATATATATATATATACATATATATATATATATATATATATATATATATATATATATATATATATATATATATATATATATATATATATATATATATATATATATATACATATATATATATATATATTTGTATATATATATATATATGTGCCCAAAAAAAATTCTGTGGGAGGTCCTTTTTTTCTAGTTCCGCCACTGGAAGGGTATGCCACCAATCGCAACTATATATATATATATATATATATATATATATATATATATATATATATATATATATATATATATATATATATATATATATATATATATATATATATATAGGCCTATGTAGACATGTGTTTTGGGGGGGGGGTGTGACACCATGAGGTCCCGTACCGGGTGACACCCGACCTCGCTACGCCACTGGTATGAGTACATTTGTATGGACATACGCTAAAACGTAAACCGATGAGAGCACCAATCTCAGGGACACTCTACTGACTGACTGACTGACTGACTTGAACCGGATTCGAACTCAAGACTTTCGGGTTTACAGTCTAGCTCTCTAGGCCACGCTGTCTTTGTTGAGACGGTAGAAGAAGTTCAAAGTCTCTAAGATGACCGTTATAGATTTGCTGGGTTGTCATTTTAACATTGCAGTTATAGATTTGGTGAATGGTCATTCTAAATTAGCAGTCATAGATTTGGTTAATGGTCATTCTAAATTAGCAGTCATAGATTTGGTTAATGGTCATTCTAAATTAGCAGTCATAGATTTGCGGGCTGGTCATTCTAAATTAGCAGTCATAGATTTGGTTAATGGTCATTTTAAATTAGCAGTCATAGATTTGGGTAATGGTCATTCTAAATTAGCAGTCATAGATTTGCGGGTTGGTCATTCTAAATTAGCAGCCATAGATTTGGTTAATGGTCATTCTAAATTAGCAGTCATAGATTTGGGTAATGGTCATTCTAAATTAGCAGTCATAGATTTGGGTAATGGTCATTCTAAATTAGCAGTCATAGATTTGCGGGTTGGTCATTCTAAATTAGCAGTCATAGATTTGGGTAATGGTCATTCTAAATTAGCAGTCATAGATTTGGGTAATGGTCATTCTAAATTAGCAGTCATAGATTTGCGGGTTGGTCATTCTAAATTAGCAGTCATAGATTGGGTTATTGGTCATTCTAACATTGCAGTTATAAATTTGAAAATATTCTGCTGCAGTACCTTCGTTCTTAGTGTTAGCGCAGCTGCTGGTTGAAATTTTTGTGTGTCTTAATACTTCGAATTTTCATTCCAGTTTTAGGTAGGCCTACATAACACTTTATTAGCATAAATTTATATTTAATTTAACCAAAACACGTCTGTGTTAGTAGAAGAGTTAATCATGTTTTTACGTAGATGAAATGACTTTAGTCAATCGATTGTATCGTTCATAGAATTAAAAAGAATCGATCAAAAATCGATATGCTTTCTAGCAGCTGATTATCCTCGCTTTATTTTGAAGAGGAAACAAAGTCTCCCAGTCGCTACGTTGTAGGACATTAATGTTAATTGAGGTATGATTGGCCGCACGTAGTCACCCCCCCCCCCCTGCACACACACCGCAAAAAAATAATAATTCAGCATTGTTGATGTTTCATTGCAGTTTAAAAAGCTTTTTCCTGGCAACTGATTTACATTGATTATTAATCTGGTCATCGAATTCATGGAAAAATAAAAGATTTGTTTTCAATCAGTGTTTCTCCCATTGAATGGTAGTAAAAATTTCAAATAATCTCCTGCGACATTCAGTGGCGTACCGTTAAAAAACTGGCAGTCTTTACCGTTTGAAATTAGCGGTTTTTCGTGTGGAGATGGGGACAGCAATGAATATATTGTGCATTATATATATAAACATATATATATATATATATATAGCTTTATGTCATGACTAAAAATAAAAGCCTGGGTTCTCTATAATGAAAATTGAACATACGTCCTATTTTATGTTATGGAACAATCACCTATCATTGACCTATATCTGAAAAGGTATACATTTTCCATAAGTGAGAGCCCGGTGTTTTATTTTTAACTATACCAGTATAAAGCTTGAGTAAGGTTACAACAAACTCTCTAAGTTTTTTTTTTTACTTGTAACTGCATTTTTTAACTTGTGACTGTGTGTATGTATGTATGTGTATGTGTGTATGTGATTTCTGGATGTAATAAAAGCATTTGTCAATTAAAAAGATATTTTAAATGTGAAATTGAATTATTTTTTCCCTTCTTTTTTTTTAACGCTTACTCTTAATAAAATGGGCCCCCATTAAAACCCAATCAGTAGCTCGTGATCTCTGACAGATAATCTGTGACAGATAGCCATCTGTCACATCTTAACGCCCGTGGAAACCAGCCGTCAGTGACGATCACTTCACCGCTGTCACCAGGCTGATCCAGTAATCGTTGGGGATTAGTTCTCTCTTATCTCCCCTTATGGTACTAAATTTAGAAATTTTAAAACTGAATTTTAATAACTGATTAAATTCGATAATAATTTTTTTTTAGATATTCTTAAACTGTCATTGAAGAAAAACGTATCTGAAAAGTTTGAACGAACTCGCTGCATTAGAAATAGGTTAAAATTGTTTGAGTTACAAGATTTGACACAACCCACAAACAGACAACGAATCAAGGCGGTGATCAAAAGTAGGAGTAACAATATCACTCACGAGGTGACCCGCGGCGTATCGTACGCCGCTTTTTAGTTGTTTGATTTTCTACTTTTCAGCAATTCATAATTTTGAATTCGACAGTACCAATGCTGCCACAGAAAATATTTGCTTTAAAACACTATCAGTAGGTCGTTAAGGACGATAACCCCCCCCCCCCTCCCAAGCAGCCTCCTCTTAGTTACCTCCCATAAGTTAAAAATCGTTTTAAACTACATTATCTGCCCCTAATAGCCGTCACTAAACCCGGCTCTACGATTGTAAATATTTAGCGTGAATCACAGCTCACCAAACCATGTGGGGGTGGGGGTGGTAAGGATATGCCTAGAGAGGAAGAGAGGGGGCTGCTTGGCGCGCTTACAGCTTGGTGTTTTCTATGATCTCCAAGAAGAGAATTATATATATATAGATTAATACAGTTCCCTACACAAATACCGTTCCGTTATTATAATTAATTACTTCTTTCTAATTTTATTTCTAATCAAAGATACTATTTAAAATTTCTTTTAGAATAGTTTGCAATTTATTTTACAAGATATTTCTGTCCCTTTCAAAAGTAGATGTTTTTTTAATCTAATTATGCTTCACGCTTAAACCATGACGCGCGTTTATAAAAACTAAATTGATAGAAACGAACACTATACCCTGAACAAAAAGATTTTTTAAAAGGTGCTATTCGGCGTTGATACTGGAAGGCTACACAAAGGTATCCATCTCCAGATTAACACAACAATACACAACCCAATGTAGCGTGTAAATTTTGAACTTGTCCTATCCCCTTCATCTCTTGTCTTGTTTGTAGCTTACTTAAGCAGCTTATTACATTCTTAAATATTTTTGTTCTACAACATATTGTTGGATTTCTGTAACGTTCAAACATATCGTTAGATTACTGATAATTTCAAAATAATTTTCAGAGAACGTCAATTTCTATAGGACTTTAATTTCTGATTGCAAAAAAAAAAAAGTAGTTTGTTCTTTTTCTTCAATACTGTGATTCACGTTTTGAAAGCTGTTTTAAGCCCCCCCCCCCCCCCTTTGGCTCAATGATAAGATTAATTTACAGAGATGAATATTTTAAATTTTAAAAAAAATTCTGTTGTTTTTTTTGCTTTTGTAAATAGCACACACTGTGTTGTAGATAAAGAGAGAGGGGGGGGGAGGGGGAGAGAGGGCAGAAAGAGAACTATGAGAACAGAGAGAGTCGGGAAAGAGGAGGAAGAGAGAGAGAGGTTGAGGGAGTTAGACAGAGTTATAGAGAGAGAGGGAGGGAGAAAGTTTGAGAAAGAGTTAGGACGATGGAGTTTCTAACAGAAAGAGTTAGTGAAGTATATTGAGAGAGAAATGGAGTTAAGGAGAGTTATTGTGAGAGAGTTTTATAGAGTTTGGGAAGGAGAGAATAGTTTAATAACCGAGATCAACAACAACATTCCTACTAAATAAAATAAATTAGGGTAGTTAAATTATCTTTTATTTTAATATTGACCTTGGCGTCACTAGACTTGACTACGCCTGATGTGACCGCACCCGTGCACCATTTGTGACCGCACCCCTGCACCCCCTTGTGACGCCAATCGGTATCTTTAGCTGCCAATATTATCATTGGGAAATGATGCCTGTATCAATACACGGGAGGGGTTTAGTTAACACTGAGGCTTGAGTTACATCTGTGGCCAGATGTGTTGATTCAGGTAAAATAGAAATAGTGAGATCGATGTTCTGGTAGGGTTGTTGTGTGAGCTGTGTGTGGCGACTACACGGTGTTGTATATGGAAGGGGAGGGGGTCTGGTCATGCGTTTTTTTCCCCGCAGAAATATAGGGTCTTGGCTAATCTAGACAACCCGGGTCTGGTCTAATCTAGACAATCCGGGTCTTGTCTAATCTAGACAACCCGGGTCTGGTCTAATCTAGACAACCCGGGTCTGGTCTAATCTAGACAACCCGGGTCGTCTGTCTAACGCAGACACTTCGGTTCTAGTCTATCTAATCTAGACAACCCGGGTCTTGACTTATCTAGACAACCCGGGTCTTGTCCAGTCTAGACAACCCAGTTTTTGCCTGTCTAGTCTGAAAGTTGTCTAACCCGCGTCTAATCACAGACAACTGCGGCCCTGTCTCTCTAATGTAGACATCCATACATACATGATGCCTACATTAACGTATCGATTAGGACCAGATAAAAGGAATATCTCTCTCAATAGTCTTCTGACAATAGCTGCTAAATATATGTGTGTGTTTAAGTCTTCTGACAATAGCTGCTAAATATGTGTGTGTGTTTAAGTCTTCTGACAATAGGTGCTAAATATATGTGTGTGTTTAAGTCTTCTGACAATAGGTGCTAAATAAATGTGTGTGTTTAAGTCTTCTGACAATAGCTGCTAAATATATGTGTGTGTTTAAGTCTTCTGACAATAGCTGCTAAATAAGTGTGTGTGTTTAAGTCTTCTGACAATAGCTGCTAAATATATGTGTGCGTTTAAGTCTTCTGACAATAGCTGCTAAATATATGTGTGTGTTTAAGTCTTCTGACAATAGCCATTAAATATATGTGTGTGTTTAAGTCTTCTGACAATAGGTGCTAAATATATGTGTGTGTTTAAGTCTTCTGACAATAGCTGCTAAATATATGTGTGTGTTTAAGTCTTCTGACAATAGCTGCTAAATATATGTGTGTGTTTAAGTCTTCTGACAATAGCTGCTAAATATATGTGTGTGTTTAAGTCTTCTGACAATAGCTGCTAAATATATGTGTGTTTAAGTCTTCTGACAGTAGGTGCTAAATATATGTGTGTGTTTAAGTCTTCTGACAATAGGTGCTAAATTTATGTGTGTTTAAGTCTTGTGTCAATAGCTACTAAATATATATGTGTGTTACACCGATACTTCTGACAATAGCTGCTAAATATATGTGTGTGTTTAAGTCTTCTGACAATAGCTGCTAAATATATGTGTGTGTGTTTAAGTCTTCTGACAATAGCTGCTAAATATATGTGTGTGTTTAAGTCTTCTGACAATAGGTGCTAAATATATGTGTGTGTTTAAGTCTTTTGACAATAGCTGCTTAATATATGTGTGTGTTTAAGTCTTCTGACAATAGGTGCTAAATATATGTGTGTGTTTAAGTCTTCTGACAATAGCTGCTAAATATATGTGTGTGTTTAAGTCTTCTGACAATAGGTGCTAAATATATGTGTGTTTAAGTCTTCTGACAATAGGTGCTAAATATATGTGTGTTTAAGTCTTGTTACAATAGCTGCTAAATATATGTGTGTGTTTAAGTCTTCTGACAATAGCTGCTAAATATATGTGTGTTTAAGTCTTCTGACAATAGCTGCTAAATATATGTGTGTGTTTAAGTCTTCTGACAATAGCTGCTAAATATATGTGTGTGTTTAAGTCTTCTGACAATAGGTGCTAAATATATGTGTGTGTTTAAGCCTTCTGACAATAGCTGCTAAATATATGTGTGTGTTTAA
This sequence comes from Physella acuta, assembly GCF_028476545.2. Classification (NCBI taxonomy): domain Eukaryota; kingdom Metazoa; phylum Mollusca; class Gastropoda; family Physidae; genus Physella; species Physella acuta. Next base: position 147,676 of record NW_026731549.1, read on the forward strand.
GTCTTCTGACAATAGGTGCTAAATATATGTGTGTGTTTAAGTCTTCTGACAATTGCTATTAAATATATGTGTGTGTTACACCGATACTTCTGACAATAGGTGCTAAATATATGTGTGTGTTTAAGTCTTCTGACAATTGCTATTAAATATATGTGTGTGTTACACCGATACTTCTGACAATAGCCATTAAATATATGTGTGTGTTTAAGTCTTCTGACAATAGCCATTAAATACATGTGTATGCTAGACCCAAGCATAAATGGGAAGTTTGCATTATCTCCATTGTGCCGTTTGACCTAGGGACTATTTACATTTAATTAAGCGAATACACTTTATTCCTTGCTGGTGGGGTATCGGCCTTTGTAGCGAATGGGGACGGTCGGGGGTGGGGGGGGGGGGGGTGAAGGTATATGGGTGTATGTGTTTGGGGGGGGGGGGGGCAGGTCGTAACTCCGCATATTCCCCAATGGTCTTGTTGACATCGGAATAAAATGTGATTAATTAAAACTATAAAAAAAGTAGACCAAGCCTTAGAGGTATTGACGCAAGAGACTTCTCTCAGACACTGGTCGTCCGATAGTTTTGTGGCAGCGATAATATCTTTAGTGTCGTTATAAACGCTGCAAGGTTTATGGTTATATGGCCGACATAAAAATTTTAGGCTAGTGGTAGAATTGGGTGATACAGTTATAAGGAGATACAGGTCGGGCTTCGAGTAGTTGCCGACACTGTCTTCTGTACGAAACGTCTCTTCTTGTGCTTGTGGCATACATCGACGCTGGGTAAGGACTTAATCTATGTGGCGACGGAAAGGCCATAAAACCAACGCCCTTATTAAAAGTTACAACTAGAACCTTGACCGATTTAGACGGATAGAATTATCAACACTTGTAAACAAGAATACGTGTTAATTGCTAAACGGTGGCACGCCCACAACATAAAACTTTTACCAGTATGCGACTAGTGCTTCTTCTTCTTTGCTTTTTTCAACTCCCAAAGTATCATAGGTCATTTACACACCATTTTCATGTTTATTTTTATTATTTGCTGTTTTATTCCCCTCGTGAGCACTATATCGCCTACGTTAATTTTAAAGAGCGCCATACACAAAGGTGACGGTGGGCTACTAAAATCCTTGACAATATTGAACTAGGCGCAATCGGTGTGTTTGTGTGTCTCTTTTGTTGCTTATCCTTGTGGATCCCACGATATAATCTGGTAAAACTTATTTGCTGGGTTTTTTTTTTCGACTAATCGCTAGCAGTTTAAAATGTAGGCGTTGTCGTGACGTCAATTATGACGTCGAAATTTGTCATGTTGTTCCTAATATTTCCGTTTCTACTTCACTGGTAGTGGCGTCAAACAACATCAGAGGATTATAAGTGAGAATCCCGACTTAATTAATCAGCTAATTATGTGCTTCACTATCAGTGAATTGGCACAAGGTTATACGTGAGAATCCACGACTTTATTTAATGAGCTAATTATCTGCTTTACCATTAATGCAGTGGTATGCTAACATAAAATCCGAAATCATTTAATACTTTTAATAAAAGAATGACCAATTTAAAAAAAAAATCACGATTTAGGCATTATGAGCAATTTTAATAAAAACATTGTTAGTCATCAACACTCATAATCACATTTTCCCGTTCGTGCCCACTACACATCACGCAGATTTGATCTATAAATAGACAGTGTAATTAGCTTTGTTTCATTAGCGTGAGTCAGGTACTCATTACTAATCAACACTGGTTGAAGTTAAAACTTGATTGTATGAATTTTACTTCACCAGTAAACGGTGACAAGATAGGTCGGTATTGTTGACTCCCTGTGGTAGGTACGATATAGATTCTTCATTACAACCTCAGGAAATTCTCGTTTTCCTGATGTTATAAACTGTATCCTCTTTCGACACGATGTGATATTTTGTACACAAGACATTCGACAGAATTTCATTCCCAGTAATGTTTTCAAATGTTTTCTTGCACAACACCCTACATTATAAGCATCAAGTTTCATTTTTTACTTAACATTTTTAGCACACAAAGTTTCGTTTAAATTACCGGGGATCTAATACGTCGTGTCGAAAATGGCTATAGACTCATAGATACTTGTGAAACATAATGGACAATTTAAGCACAAATAGATACTTGTGAAATAAATGGACAATTTAAGAACAGATAGATACTTGTGAAACATATGGACAATTTAAGCACATATACATACTTGTAAAACATGGACAATATTAGCACATAAACACCTCTAGACGAGGCACATGCATAGCCTATACCTTCAGATACTCATAAACACGATCGACACCTAAAACCGATCAAGACCCTAAAACCGATCAAGACCCCTAAAACCGATCAAGACCCCTGCTTCAAACGTTCCCTCGACACGAGACACACCTTGACTCAACAGCTCAACCAAGCGACCGACTAGTGACGTAGCCTGCCAATCGCCCTCCCCCACACGACCAAACCAGTCCGTCAGCCAATAGCAAGACCGCTAGAGTTTGTTCAGTCGATCCAGGTACCTGCCGTTTTCTAATGCGGGGAATTACGTCACTGGGAGAACTTTTGGTTAGCGTGTAAAACGAAAAGTAATTTATTTTCAAATTAAAAAGTACGTAAACTTAATAATATCGTCGTAAACTTAATAATGTTGTTGTAAACTTAATGATATTGTCGATGGACATAATTTATGTGCATAGTTCAGACTTTTCTAAGCTTTTACTGTTTTTGATTAGCCGTACCAAGATCACTACACTTTTCTACTGCGTGGATTAATACATCATAAAGTGAAGACTGGATAGCGTGTAAAGAATTCGTTTTTCGTAAAAATTGTAGTTTCTCCAATTCCAAAAGTGATTACATATTTTATTTTTTATTTTATTTATGTTCGAGTACGATGGTTGTATTTTTAAGAAGTGGTCGCCATACTTTTCGATTAGACGTACCTACATTTTGTGTTGTATATCCAACAAGTGAGAAAACACATTAAAACCTGAGTGCGCAGCTACAAATAAGTGATTTTTTTTTTTAGTTGTTCATGTTGTGAATTTTTAACTGTTTATTTTTGTGATATTTCAAGAGTGAATTTGTGTGATTTCTGATGTGTTTATTTCTGTGACATTTTGACTGGTTTTTACTTTCTCGTATATACGAAGTATAGAGAAAGTATTGTAATCGTGCACAAAAATAACATGAAATTTTGAGTTTTCACCGTTTTACTCCTCAGTCCTTCATCACATCCGGAGTATAGAGGACTTATTTTAATCAGGCAAAAATTATAAATACAAATATATAAACGTTTTGGCGTTTTATGCGTTATCGAGTCGTAAAAACTGGACTTTAGCAATTCTGTCCGTATGTCTGTGTGTCTGTCTGTGTGTCTGTGTGTAAACACGATTACTTGAGTACCGTTACAGCTAGGTTGATGAAATTTTATATGTAAGTATTATATCAAAATCGTAGATCCTGATCAACTTTTGAGCGATTTCCGATAACCGGAAGTGGTACTTTTTCTACTTTGAATTTTTCAAAAGCCTATAAGTTGCGTACTATTTTAGATAGATGAAATTTCACGCGTAAGTAAAAGATCTAATTCTCTACCTTCTGTCAAATTTTGAGTAATTTCCGTTGACCGGAAGTACTAATTTACGCTATTTCCGATTTCTCAAAAAACGCATGTAAATTTATAATATCCCGCACTTTTATACACATTTTATTAGGCGTTCACTTGGTGTGGGACGGAGTGGTCTAGCGGTAGAGAGCTGGACTGCTAACCCTTTAGTCTCGAGTTCGAATCCGAGTTCAAGTCAGTAGACCGTCTCTGAGTCCACCCTACTCTGATGGGTACCTAAGTACCTAAGTAAAGGCGGCTGGGCATAGTGCTTCATATGCCGAGGTCACAGAAACAAGTGAACTCTACTTCACTTGCCCCAAAGACCGTCAGGTTTGAAAGGGAAACTTTTCACTTGGTGAGCAATTCTATTTTTAACGAGATTCTATTCTATTATAAAAAGTTTAAGTAATTAAAAATGGACAACAAATATTGTGTATGTCCTGAGTTGCTATCCCTCGTAATTTTATATTAGAATATTCGAGAAAGTTTAGGGGAGATCACTCCCGGTTCATTTTATTGTTTTTACTTTTGAAGTGCTTATTTCTGTAAAGTTTGAAGTGCTTATTTCTGTTAAGTTTGAAGTGCTTATTTCTGTTAAGTTTGAAGTGCTTATTTCTGTGACTTTTCATCTTTAGTGACTTTCCATCTGTTTATTTTAGTGACCATTCAAGTGTTTATTTGTGTGACTTTTCAATTGTTAATTTGTAAGATTTTTTTAAGTAAGTGTTTCTTTTTCTACATTTTTTTTTGTGGCCGACATATCTTTTGTGGCCGACATAGAGGCGTAGCGAGGGGGGGGGGGAGCGGGCGGTGGGGTGCGGAACGCACCGGGTGACACCGTTAAGGGGGGTGACACCAAGGCAAAATTTATAGAGAAAAATGATAATTCCACTTAATTAAGTGATTAATTCGAGTGTTAAATAGTCTTTTAAGAGGTGCAAATCGAAAATTTGAGGGGGGGGGGGGGGGGGGGGTGGGTTGCAAATCAAAATTTTGAGGGGGGGGGTGGGCAAATTGAAAATTGAAAGTTTGTCCCCGGGAAGGGTCGCTATGCCCGTGGGGGGTGACACCATTAAGTGCCGCACCGGGTGGCACCCGACCTCGCTACGCCACTGGGCCGACTTATCCTTGACGGTTTTTTTTTTCGTTCACCAAACGTAATTATCTCGTATGCTCCCTTTTCATCAACCGAACTGACGTTGGTTGTTTAGAGCAGGGGTCTCCAAACTATGGCCCGCGGGCCAGTTGCGGCCCGCGAGGCCCTCTACTCCGGCCCCTGGAGATCTTTTTGTGCACGAACAAAAAAATTACAGAAAGTTACGTGTATCCTGCCAAACTTGTACAATGAAAATCTCAGGTCACTATTGATGTTGCGGACATCAAAGCTAAAGCCTAAAACGTCTTCTATTCTGGCATAAAGGAGACATTGTCACCATTTCCACTAATACAGGTGTTCATGTACATTGTATTAATGTGCAGTGTATAAATGTGCATTGTATAAATGTGCAGTGTAAAATGTGCAGTGTACCAACGTGTAGTGTATAAATGTGTTATTACATAGTAACCCACTTTAAGAATTATTAAAACCAGCATCCATATTTTGATTCTTTTTCATTTGGACCTCGAATGTGTTCTCTGCCCCCTCCTATTTGATAGTTAATGCGGCCATAGGGCTGAAAAGTTTGGAGACCCGTGGTTTAGAGTCGTTAACGCATTGAATGCGGCTGTTACACTGAGTTTGCCGATTATAGTTATCGCCTAACTAAGGCCGGCATTATAGTCACCATCTAAGGCCGGCATTATAGTCACCACCTGACTAAGGCCGGCATTATAGTCACCACCTGACTAAAACCGGCATTATAGTCACCACCTGACTAAGGCCGGCATTATAGTCACCACCTGACTAAGGCCTGAATTATAGTCACCACCTGACTAAGACCGGCATTATAGTCACCACCTGACTAAGACCGGCATTATAGTCACCACCTGACTAAAGCCTACATTATAGTCACCACCTGACTAAGGCTGACATTATAGTCACCACCTGACTAAAGCCGGCATTATAGTCACCACCTGACTAAAGCCTGCATTATAGTCACCACCTGACTAAGGCTGACATTATAGTCACCACCTGACTAAGACCGGCATTAAATTCACCACCTGACTAAAGCCGGCATTATAGTCACCACCTGACTAAGGCCGGCTTTATAGTCACCACCTGACTAAGGCCGGCTTTATAGTCACCACCTGACTAAAGCCGGCATTATAGTCACCACCTGACTAAAGCCGGCATTATAGTCACCACCTGACTAAGGCCGGCATTATAGTCACCACCTGACTAAAGCCGGCATTATAGTCACCACCTGACTAAAGCCGGCATTATAGTCACCACCTGACTAAAGCCGGCATTATAGTCACCACCTGACTAAAGCCTGCATTATAGTCACCACCTGACTAAGGCTGACATTATAGTCACCACCTGACTAAGACCGGCATTAAATTCACCACCTGACTAAAGCCGGCATTATAGTCACCACCTGACTAAAGCCGGCATTATAGTCACTACCTGACTAAGGCCGGCATTATAGTCACCACCTGACTAAGACCGGCATTAAATTCACCACCTGACTAAAGCCGGCATTATAGTCACCACCTGACTAAAGCCGGCATTATAGTCACTACCTGACTAAGGCCGGCATTATAGTCACCACCTGACTAAGACCGGCATTAAATTCACCACCTGACTAAAGCCGGCATTATAGTCACCACCTGACTAACTTAAACTCACGTGTATGATGTTCTATTTATATCTGGAATTGTGGAATTTGTTTTTTAAAGCATTGTTTAAAAATCCGACTAAAAAACAACAAATGATCAATATTGCAAAAATTAAAGTGCATAAGGAGACAGCAAATCTTAAATTTAATAACATTTAACTTTAACCTTTGATCAACTATCAGTGTAGATAATCGAATTTAACTCATCATAACTGATCTAAAAAGGTTACCTATTAACTTGATGTAGTTCAATTATTCACCAGGTTTTGCTAGGATTAAAATGAGATCAGTCTCAATTTTTTAAAATCCCCGCCATCTCTTCAGTTAACATCGGGAAATTGGAGATTTGTCTCCCTTGGCGAGTCTGGTTATTGTCAGGTTCAGTGGTTTAAGGTTTAACACATTTGTAACGTTGTTGTGATATGTAGGTGTAAGTTGGTGGATTTGGTCGTTATTCGATGTAAGTTGGTGGATTTGGTGGATGCAAGTTGGTGGATTTGGTCGTTATTCGATCTAGGTTGGTGGATTTGGTGGATGTAAGTTGGTGGATTTGGTCGTTATTCGATCTAGGTTGGTGGATTTTGCCGTAAAGTGTTTTAGTTTTGGTGGATTTGGTTGTTAGGAGATGTGTGATATCAAACCCAGCAGGTAAAATTTTAGCCTCGTTTTGATTCAGCGTAAAACTAAGCCTAGATACAAGGGACAGCACTCCATGGTACACGACCCAGAGTTTGTTGTTAATCTGTAAGGTAGTCATAAACACTTGAGGAGTTAATTTAATGACATACACGTACTATTCGTGTACGCCTTGTGTACTTCAGATGCCGTAAATTTAACATTTACTTCAATTTTTAGTTCTTGTAGTAAAGTAGGCCTATAGTTTCTATCCCGGAGTCTAACATATACGAACAATCCTAATTAACACAGTTTTAAGTATTTCGATATGGTCTATGTAAAGTTATTCTAATATGTAATTCGATTATTCGGTTTTTTTTTCAGGTTATAATATACATTTACATTCGTATAGTTAATTTAAATAATTGATCAAAGGTAACCAACATTTGTGTTAGTAATGTATGCGCATATACGCGATACGAACGCGACCGTGTCTATAGTATTTCATTCGTTCATGTCGATGTCTGTTTGCTTAGTGTAACAGGCGGGACTTCATTGTACCCGTTGGTAGAGGGTGGTGAGGGGGAGGGTGCGGGATGGGGGTCCTGGTTAGATGTTGGTAGAGGTGGGGGGGGGGGGGGGGTAACGGTTAGAAGATGGTAGAGGCTGGGTGGTGGCCGGTTAGAAGATGGTAGAGGCTGGGTGGTGGCCGGTTAGAAGATGGTAGAGGCTGGGTGGTGGCCGGTTAGAAGATGGTAGAGGCTGGGTGGTTACCGGTTAGAGTTGGTAGAGGCTGGGTGGTTACCGGTTAGAGTTGGTAGAGGCTGGGTGGTTACCGGTTAGAGTTGGTAGAGGCTGGGTGGTTACCGGTTAGAGTTGGTAGAGGCTGGGTGGTTACCGGTTAGAGTTGGCAGAGGCTGGGTGGTTACCGGTTAGAGTTGGCAGAGGCTGGGTGGTTACCGGTTAGAAGTTGGTAGAGGCTGGGTGGTTACCGGTTAGAGTTGGCAGAGGCTGGGTGGTTACCGGTTAGAAGTTGGTAGAGGCTGGTTACCGGTTAGCCTGCCATTCACTATGATATAGCACGTGGAGGAAAACATTTCAGTTGCCTGTGAAAAGTAGGATGTGTGGGTGGGGAGGGGAGGAGAGGGAGGGGAGGAGAGGGGTGGGGGATCTGTAACATACTGCTCCCTTTTTTAATACCGGTTGGTAGAGGGGAGGGGTGGGTGCCGGTAAGTTTGCCCTAAACACTAGGAGTGAAACCTCCAGAAAAGAACCTTCCAAATCTAGGACAAGTATGGAGGGGGGTAGCTAGTTATAAAGTAGCCTTTTTGTATCAATTGGTATAAGGTGGGGCTAGTACCGCGTGGGTCGCTGATCCAATAGTGCACGGAACTCTGTAAAGAACCTTCCAGGCGAAAATAAAAATTGTGCGGGACGGTGGAGGGAGCTTATTATACTAAAGAAGTCCTTTTGAAATATTTCTGTAGTCGGAATTCTTAATAAGTCGCTTCGACTGTTGCGCTCTCAATACCCCCCCCCCCCCACCCATTCACCGAACGTATTCGCTTTAATGTTTAAATTATTCTCAAGCACATAAAAAAGGAACACAAGACCACCAATAAATAATTGCTTTTCATTTCAGCCTTTTCAAACTTTTAGCTAGACCTTATAGGTGGAATAGTTAGGTTCTGGTAGTGTAGTGTAATGCTACATCGTACGTTTGTTTATTCAAAAGTAGTAAGAAAAGTATCTTGTTTACAATGTCCGCATTTAACCAGTTTGACATTGTAGCAGTTTATTTTTTTTACTTTTTCAACGCTGTAATAGTAGAAGTATATTGTTTACTTAAATGTATAGAGAAAAATAATAATTCCACTTAATTAACTGATTAATTCGAGCGTTAAATAGTGTTTTAAGAGATGGAAATCTAAAGTTTGAGGGGGGGGGGGGTGCAAATCGAAAGTTTGAGGGGTGTGCAAATCGAAAATTGAAAGTTTGTTCCCGGGAAGGGTCGCTACACCTCTGGGGGGGTGACACTATTAAGTGCCGCACCGGGTGACACCCGACCTCGCTACGCCACTGGCTACATTACACGTGTGTCGTTGCCGTACAAGCATAGCCGGAACTCTTTACCGGAAAACCACATTCCGATGCCGAGTATCTCTAACCGAAACTCTCAGAAACACTAAATAAAAATTAATATTAAAATCTGACAAATCTGGTGTATAAAAAGTAAATTCGCCGTTTTTGACATTATGGTCTATAATCTAGGTGAAGTAGAGCTCACCTGTTTCTTTGACCACGGCATGTAATGTGATAGTCTGGCCAGTTGTTTGTCTTACGTAAGGTACGTAGAAGTGGGTGGAGTCAGGTAGAGGTGGGTGGACTCAGGTAGCCAAAAGTGGGTGGATTCATGTAGAGGTGGGTGGACTCAGGTAGCCAAAAGTGGGTGGATTCATGTAGAGGTGGGTAGATTCAGGTAGCCAAAAGTGGGTGGAGTCAGGTAGAGGTGGGTGGACTCAGGTAGCCAAAAGTGGGTGGAGTCAGGTAGAGGTGGGTGGACTCATGTAGCCAAAAGTGGGTGGATTCATGTAGAGGTGGGTGGACTCAGGTAGCCAAAAGTGGGTGGAGTCAGGTAGAGGTGGGTGGACTCAGGTAGCCAAAAGTGGGTGGAGTCAGGTAGAGGTGGGTAGATTCAGGTAGCCAAAAGTGGGTGGAGTCAGGTAGAGGTGGGTGGACTCAGGTAGCCAAAAGTGGGTGGATTCATGTAGAGGTGGGTGGACTCAGGTAGCCAAAAGTGGGTGGAGTCAGGTAGAGGTGGGTGGACTCAGGTAGCCAAAAGTGGGTGGAGTCAGGTAGAGGTGGGTGGACTCAGGTAGCCAAAAGTGGGTGGAGTCAGGTAGAGGTGGGTGGACTCAGGTAGCCAAAAGTGGGTGGATTCATGTAGAGGTGGGTGGACTCAGGTAGCCAAAAGTGGGTGGATTCATGTAGAGGTGGGTGGACTCAGGTAGCCAAAAGTGGGTGGAGTCAGGTAGAGGTGGGTGGACTCAGGTAGCCAAAAGTGGGTGGAGTCAGGTAGAGGTGGGTGGACTCAGGTAGCCAAAAGTGGGTGGATTCATCTAGAGGTGGGTGGACTCAGGTAGCCAAAAGTGGGTGGAGTCAGGTAGAGGTGGGTGGACTCAGGTAGCCAAAAGTGGGTGGATTCATCTAGAGGTGGGTGGAGTCATGTAGAGGTGGGCGGAATCAGGTAGATGTGGGTGGACTCAGGGTAGTCATATTAATTTGCAGGCATTCGCTTTACTTTACGTTGCGTTGTGTATTCATGTGAGTTTTACTGCAGCGATATGCGTTCACCACGTTTCCATTTAATTAACCCCCTCTCACCTTGCTAATCACTGACCTCCCCCACCTGTTTACTACCTGTCAGCTACTATCTTTTAGGTAAGATCACCAGTGTCAGCGAGCTGAGATTTACACAACAAAACCTGCCACCATAGGGAAAGGGGTTTTCGTCTCTGCGCATAGAATTATAGAATTATATGGAATCAGGCAGGGGTAGAGATTTAATGCGCTCTAGGTTAGGGGCGAGGGCGGGGAGTGGGTGTGTATGTGTGTGTGGGGGGGGGGGGGGGGAGGGGGGTGGTCAAAACACAGAATTAGTTCTATGGCACTGGAAAAACCACGATTACCATAATGTATCATAACAGTAAGTAGGGCTAAAAATAGTATTTAATAGCCTGTGTCAAAGTTGTTATTAGTTTCCCCGTTTAAATAATATATATATATATATATATATATATATATATATATATATATATATATATATATATATATATATATATCGGTTATAAAGATCACCAGTTGAGTTTTTTGTATAAAGATGATTTGTCGGACAGGTTTGTCTCTTTTAATTTGTTTTATAATTTTGCCTTCAACACCACGAGCAGGTCACAACAATTCAGGCAAAACAGGCTCAGGTACAGAATCCTTGTTTCACCCCCTCCCCCACACATACTTGACGCGCAATGTCGTTTTGAGTGACAGAGAGAAATGAGTTGGTTATCCAGCGAGTTTGACTTCTTGTTTACGTGTGGTAGATTTTATTCTGTGTAGTAGATGTAGTTATTCTGTGTGGTAGATGTTGATATTCTCTGTTGTAGATGTTGTTATTCTGTGTGGTAAATGTAGTTATTTTGTGTGGCAACTGTAGTTATTTAGCTTATTTCGAGTTCTGGAAATTTAGATAATAAGTGTGGTAGCTAAAGCTATTTTGACACTGTAGCTATTTTGTGACGCGGAGCAGCTATTTAGTGTAGGGAAAATAATGTATGTGATAACTGTAGCTATTTTGTGTGGTAGCCGTTCCAAATAATGTGTGGGGAAACTGTATTGTGTGGGGAGGTGCTATAACCCTCTAAGTGGCCTGCCTGATAAGCCACTTTGATCTAAACCGGTAAATATATGCTTTATGTTCTTTAAATAGAAATGACTTGTGAATAATCAAAGGTTGAGGTAATGAATGATAGTGTAGTGCTGGTTTGTTAAAAGCTAGCCAAAATTTATATTAAAAAGAATCTTCTAGCTAAGTGTTCTCCGATATATATATATATATATATATATATATATATATATATATATATATATATATATATATATATATATATATATATCTTCTATAGGGGTAGAGAGAAGTCAATAATAATGTGATATTACCGCGATGGGAGGGGATGTGGGCGTGGTTAAGACTGCAGGTTAATATGAACGGCATAATCAAATATCGATCTTTATTCCTCGACGCCTGTGATTTGGTGCTGTAATTTAAAGGGCCGTCCGGGTTCGATAAACATGGAACAGCCTGTAGGTCTGCAGGGGTTCAGTAAATAAAGGACAGTCTTTAGAGCTGCCGGGGTTTAGTAAACATGCGACAGTCTCCAGGTTCAGTAAATATAGTTAGTCTTTAGCAGAGTTTCTTCCAGGCATTCCCTCCCCCCCCCCCCCCCCCCCCCCCGAAGAAAGTCTACCCCCCTCCCATCCGAACGAAATGGAATTTATATAGAAAACATACATTTTTACTAGTCCGACCCCCCCCCCCACGGAGAATGTTGACCCTCCCCCCCCTCCCCGAAATTATCAAGTGCTCCCCCCCTCCCCGGAGAAAAAAGTCTGGAAGAAACACTGGTCTTTAGGGTTGCCCGGCTTCAGTACTGTAATATGGTACAGTCTTAATGGCTTCCCGGGTTCAGCTAAAGTGGGACAGCCTGTAGGTCTGCTCGGGTTCAGCTAAAATAGGACTGTCTTTAGGGTTGCCCGGTTTCAGTAAACACGGGACAGTCTTAAGGGTTGCGAAAACTAAAACATGGGCCAGCCTATTTTTACCCTTCAAAAAATCTCATCACGTCTTGAAATGGGAAGATAAGCGCGAACATCCTAGCTGTAAAAAGTGGTGCCCCTGTCTGTGTTGTCGTACGACACTTGGGTCACCATACCCCACATCTGCGGCAATACTTGAGTCACCATACCCCACATCTGCGGCAATACTTGGGTCACCATACCCCACATCTGCGGCAATACTTGGGTCACCATACCCCCACATCTGCGGCAATACTTGGGTCACCATACCCCACATCTGCGGCAATACTTGGGTCACCATACCCCACATCTGCGACAATACTTGGGTCACCATACCCCACATCTGCGGCAATACTTGGGTCACCATACCCCACATCTGCGGCAATACTTGGGTCACCATACCCCCACATCTGCGGCAATACTTGGGTCACCATACCCCACATCTGCGGCAATACTTGGGTCACCATACCCCACATCTGCGACAATACTTGGGTCACCATACCCCACATCTGCGGCAATACTTGGGTCACCATACCCCCACATCTGCGGCAATACTTGGGTCACCATACCCCCACACTTGCGGCAATACTTGGGTCACCATACCCCACATCTGCGGCAATACTTGGGGCACCATACCCCACATCTGCGGCAATACTTGGGTCACCATACCCCCACATCTGCGGCAATACTTGGGTCACCATACCCCACATCTGCGGTAATACTTGGGTCACCATACCCCACATTTGCGGCAATACTTGGGTCACCATACCCCACATCTGCGACAATACTTGGGTCACCATACCCCCACATCTGCGGCAACACTTGGGTCACGATACCCCACACTTGCGGCAATACTTGGGTCACCATACCCCACACTTGCGGCAATATCATTTTCAAAAGGATTTTTTTTTTAAATCTCCGCACCGGTCTAATATGGATAAAACGTTTTCAGTAAGCTTGAATAGACAGATTTTTATTCCGCTGATGCTCTGTTTAATTCAAATATGAACGCATTAATTCATTTTTAAACCCCCTTTATATTCCAGCGTTTAGGGCTTAGATTTATTTGATCAACACAGCGTTTATTCACTAAAATGGTAATGGAGGTGTGGTGGTGGTGGTGGTGGGGGGGGGGGGGCTCGTTACATTAACACATATAAAGACATAATCTGAGTGATAATTTTAACACATATTTTAGATGTATTTCTCTTCTTTTTTACTTTCTCGTACGAAGTAGGCCCTATAGAGAAAGTCTTGTAACCATGCAAAAAAAAAAACAAAAAAAAAAAAAACAAATTGAGATTTTCACAAATCTCGACGTTTTACACCTCACTGATACGGAAAAACATAATCTTGCAATCTTGTCCGTATGTCTGTGTGTGTGTGTGTGTCTGTCTGTCTGTCTGTGAGTGTGTAAACACGATAACTTGAGTACCGTTACAGCTAGGTTGATGAAATTTTATATATAAGTATTTTATCAAAATCGTAGATCCATATCAGCTTTTGAGCGATTTCCGATAACCGGAAGTGGTACTTTTTCTATTTTGAATTTTTCAAAAGCCTATAACTTGAGTACTATTTCAGATAGATAAATGAAATTTCACATGTAAGTAAAAGATCTATAGCTCTACCTTCCTTAAAATTTTGAGTACTTTCCGTTGAACGGAAGTACTTATTTACGCTATTTCCTATTTCTCAAAAAAACGCATGTAAATTTATAAAATACTAATAATATTCCGCACTATTATGAACATCTTTATTTGGCGTTCACCTGGTGTGCAATTCTTTTTCCACGATATTTTATTCTATTTTATTTAAAAAGTTTAAGTATTTAAAATGGATTTAAAAATCATTTATATATCCCGAGTTCCCATCCCCTGTTGTTTTATATAAGAATATTCGAGAGAGTTTAGGGGAGATCACTCCCGGTTTATTTTTTCTTAATTGTAATATTGGAAGGAATTTCCTCCAAAACAATTAAGTACTAAGCTTCAACCTGTTAATAAGCCTTACAGGCCGTTTAATCCGATATAATCCTGCTTTTTACTGGATTTGCGTCCATAGCCTTTGTACTTTAAAAAACAAACTACAAGGCAGTAGTTGTTTGATTTTGGAGATTTCGCTCCTAGATGGGTTGCTGCCCCTAGCTATCGAGTTGTCTCTCCTAGATGGGTTGCTGTCCCCAGCTATCGAGTTGTCTCTCCTAGAAGAGTTGCTGTCCCTAGCTATCGAGTTGTCTCTCCTAGAAGAGTTGCTGTCCCTAGCTATCGAGTTGTCTCTCCTAGAAGAGTTGCTGTCCCTAGTTATCGAGTTGTCTCTCCTAGAAGAGTTGCTGTCCCCAGCTATCTAGTTGTCTCTCCTAGAAGAGTTGCTGTCCCCAGCTATCTAGTTGACTCTCCTAGATGGGTTGCTGTCCCCAACTATCGAGTTGTCTCTCCTAGAAGAGTTGCTGTCCCCAGCTATCGAGTTGACTCTCCTAGAAGAGTTGCTGTCCCTAGCTATCGAGTTGACTCTCCTAGATGGGTTGCTGCCCCTAGCTATCGAGTTGTCTCCCCTAGATAGTTTGCTGTCCCCAGCTATCGAGTTGACTCTCCTAGATGGGTTGCTGCCCCTAGCTATCGAGTTGTCTCTCCTAGAGAAATTGCTTTCTTTAGTAACAACTTTGGTTACTAAACAAAACAAGATTGTCTTATTTTTACTATCATTTTCATCGAGCCGACCCGCGGCAATTCATACGCCGCTATTTAGTTGTTGTTTTTTCTACTTTTCAGTTATTCATAATTTGTGAATTCGACACTACCAACGCTGCCACTGAAAATATTTCTTTAAAACACTATAGGTAGCTCGTTAAGGACGATACCCCCCCTCCTTCCCCCCCCTCCGTTAAAGTAAACTCCACTTAGTTACCCCCCCCCCCCCTCCCTACGCTTAAAATCGTTTCAAACTAAATTATCTGCCCCTAATAGTCGTCACTAAACCCGGCTCTGTTTGTAAACATTTAGAGTAAACCACAGCTCACCAGACCATTAGGGGTGGGGGTGGTAGGGAGCGCGTTTACAGCTTGTTTTCTAGCGTCTCCCAGAAGAGAATTATATATATATATATATAGATTGCTTTAAAATCTTATTAACATGGTTTTTTATGTTTGTTTTCTTCCACTTTTTAGAAATTAAATTTTATAAAATAAAAAAAAAAAGCCAATATTGGTTTGTTTTTTTAGAATATTTAGTATTTTTTTGCATCCATTTCATTCTAAATATAATAAATTCCTTATTATATTTCCTTTAAAATGCGTTGTGGTGTAATATTAATTAAGAAAGACGAGAGCTATTCAATACAAATTTTAAAAAAATCATTGGACACCAGCCAATGGCAACCCACTGTGTTATGTAGCTCTGACATTTGATTAGCTTGCTGTGTCGTTGTATTGAGTTATTCGGCTTGCCTAATACTCTTTGTGAAAAAAAAATTTAAAAAGTAAAAAAAAATAATTTAAAAAATGATACAGAAGAGTTTTATGAAACAATGACAAAAGGTAGAGAGGGGGGGGGGGGGGGGAATCGGGGAGTTTAGACCAGAGTTTGCCAGGGGGGGGGGGGGTTCTTGAGTTGGGGGTAGGGGTATTGGAAGTGGTGGAATACTGGAGGTAGTGGGGAAGGTTGGATGGAGGGGTCATTGTCGCATCGATGAACCATCGATCTAAAGTCAAGGTCGAGCCGGCACCACTAATCTAACAGGCTTGTGATCCATGCTGGATCAATCGTCACCACGGTGATACCCGGAACATCGACTGGAACCTTCTAGAACACAGACCTGGTTTAATTGGACCACAAGCTCAGACACGCATAATTAATTGCTGAAATAAATTGCTATCCCCGCATGAGTTGCTGAGTCTTATAAAGGTATCAATCGATTCGGTCTCAGCGAGAATATTCAGTGGTTTTTGTTTTGTTGAATTAAGAATCAATCTCGTGAATTTTTTATAAGCCTTTTCCCATTAGAAGGACGAGTATTTCTCATAACAATTCACTATGACCAACATTTATCGCAGCGGTCTCTATTGACAAACATTCCCCTACAAAAGTACATGTTTACGAACATTTGTCGCCACAATTTGTATTGACGAACATTTCCCACAAAATCTCATATTGGCGAGCGTTTGTCGCAACAGTGTACATTGCTGAGGATTTCTCAACAGTTCAGAATGACGAATGTCTCTATCATTCATGTAGCAATCCTTTCCAGCGGATGGGCGGACGCTCAACTTTGGCCCTTTCATTCCATTTCTATTTATAGTTACACCTGTATTTGAAAAAGCGCCCCCTCCAGTTGGAAAGGTTTGTGGCGCTTCTTACCGTTTACTATCCCGTAACATTTTCTAGTTTGGCGCCACAAAAACAGTTAAATCCCTGTGTAAGCCTTCTAGTGTATTATTTCGTAACTTGGATTATGTATAATTTAATACTTCAGCTTAATATGAGCTTTTTAATTATTTTTTATTCCCTTTGATGACCCCATGGGGTCGTTACTATCCTGTCTCGTTGGGCGTCGGCATCTAGCCCTGGGCTGTGTGTGTGTGTATGTGTGTGTGTGAGTGTGTGGGGGTAGGGGGTGCCGGATCAATCACCCCCACAGCCCATATCTAATTACATAGAATAATTTATGCAACGATGCGCCATGTGTTTGCGTTTCTGTCCTTTGTGCTTATTTAGTTCAACTCTAGAGTAAAAATAGACATTCATCACTACGAGTAAATATTCATTACAAATGGAAGCTCAGAGTTGACGAGAATCTTTCCATCTTGTTGTTGACATGGATAAAATTCGTAAAAATAAAAACTTAAGTTTAAAAATAATTCAGAAATTTAATATTTTTAGAATTAATATTGTAAAAGTTGCAAACCAGAGAACGTGAAAATAATTTGTTGAGTTTAAGGCTACATTTCTATTTATTTTCATCAAGCCTAAGTTATAACCCTTTGTTTCACTTTCGTAAGCGGTCCATAAATGATGTCATACTCGGAGGGGGGTCCATAATTTTGTGATGGTGTGTGATGAGGGGGAGGGGTTGGGGGTTCAGATGTTGCGACGTCACACTTTTGCATTATAAAAAAGCAATGTTAGAAAACAAATTTTAGCCGTTAGTTTGCGTTTTAGAAAACTGTTTTAATAAATTGCAATAGGAATTGATTAAAATACTCTATTTTGGCAGAGTTCAGACAAGATTTTGGAAAAATATCGATTTTTTAAGAAAAATTCAACTGCAATTTTGAGGGGGGTTGTAGGCTGAGCTGTGGCGTCATTTTAGGGGGGGGGGGTGGCTTTTTGTGACGATGTGTGACGGAGGGGAGGGGGGGGGGGAAGGTAAAAATCGTCAAAAAAGAAAGCGTGACGTCATTTTTGGATGACCCCTAAGACAAACTTTGATTGGCTTATACAGAAACTCCGTGATCGATTTCTGACAGCCCCGCATACAATACGTATTTGTTTACAAATCTTTGCAGTTAGTTTTTAAATAAGATGATGCTATTTTAAACCACATGACCTAGTTCTGCCATATTTTTTTGTACAAGTTGCAGGATGAAACGTATGCTAGCCTATCAAATAGCAGGATGTCTTCGTTCATGTCGCTATTACCGCGTGAACAAGAAATTGCTTTTGCCTTTTGTTTTTAAAGTTGTGCTTCATTACCGAAAATGCTAAAACGTAAAAATACATCCACTCTTTTTATTAAGTCAAAAAAAAAAAAAACCCGATCAATCAGGATTTATAACCATATTAATTTTAATTACACCATGCATGATATTAAAATAATTTCATAAAAGAAACATTTTAATAACAAGCTTTTATTAGTCATGTAACTCTATTGTAAATAAAAACATGTAAAGTACTAAAACAGATTTCATAAAAAAAAACGTTTTAATAACAAATTTGTATGTAATAATGCACTTAAAAGTAGAAAATAAATTATACACTACTATTTAAATTACAATAAAGAAAAGCGTGGGTCTCTTCCTAAATATTAGACACTACTATTTAAATTACCACAAAGAAAAGCGTGGGTCACTTTAGTATCTATGGGATACCATTACTAATTTAGGAAGAGACCCACGCTTTTCTTTATAGTAATTGATGACGCGTGTGGATAGAACTGCCGACTTAATTGGTCAAAATTTTAATTAATCCATAAAAAATGAATCAGGCGACCAATTAAGTCAAAATTAATGTCACGATGCATTGTCTTCATGTCTTGACCCACATACCAATTACGAACTGTATCTGTGAGGTAGAAGTGCCTGCAATTTCGCTCGTCCGTTTCGATCTAGACAGACTGACGACAGAGGAAGTTAGTTAAATAAAAGCTTGTAAAAATAGTTTATAGGCCTCTCAAAAAACTTCGAGATTACTCTCGGTTGGGTCCGTTTTAATCGGAATCCTGGTGTCGATGCATTTACAGTAATGGGTTTGGTTACATAAGGATTACAGTGTGTGAATCCTGGTGGGTGTTTTTTCATTGGAAACTATAGTATGTGAATCTTGGCGGGAATACTTTTGTGGGGAATTATATGAGAATCTTGGAGGGTATACTTTTGTGGGGAATTATATGAGAATCTTGGAGGGTATACTTTTGTGGGGAATTATATGAGAATCTTGGAGGGTATACGTTTGTGGGGAATTATATGAGAATCTTGGAGGGTATACTTTTGTGGGGAATTATATGAGAATTTTGGAGGGTGTACTTTGATAGGAACACGCAGCGTGTGAATCTAAGGTAATATGAATGTACTAAATCAAAGTGAATCTAAGGTCATATGAATGCAGTGTTTCTTCCAGACTTTTTTCTCCGGGGGTGCACTTGAAATTTTCGTGGGGCGGGGGGGGGGGGGGCACTGTCAAAAGATGCATGGAAAAAAAGCCTCTGTATGTATACTTTCTGTTAGCTGTAAAATGTATACCCTCTGTTAGTTCTAAAATGTATACCTCCTATCAGACGTATCAGATGTAAAATGTATACCTTCTGTCTGCTGTGAAATGTATACCTTCATTTAGTTGTGAAATGTATACCTTAAGTTAGTTGTGAAATGTATACATTGAGTTAGTTGTGAAATGTTTACATTGAGTTAGTTGTGAAATGTATACATTGCGTTAGTTGTGAAATGTATACCTTGAGTTAGTTGTGAAATGTATACCTTTAGTGTGACCAACGTCTGTTGTTGTTTCAGATGAGGCTTGTACACAAGACGTTGCTGGTTCTCTCTTGTGTGGGACTTGGTGCTCTTCTCTTCAGTTACACCAGTACATCATTAGGTGAGTAATTACTCTAATTACATCCTTAGGTGAGTCGTGTAATTACATCATTAGGTGAGTCGTGTAATTACCTCATTAGGTGAGTCGTGTAATTACTCTGATTACCTCATTAGATGAGTCGTGTAATTACCTCATTAGGTGAGTCGTAATTATATCATTAGATGAGTCGTGTAATTACCTCATTAGGTGAGTCGTGTAATTAGTCTAATTACATCATTAGGTGAGTCGTGTAATTACCTCATTATTTGAGTCGTGTAATTACCTCATTAGGTGAGTCGTGTAATTACATCATTAGGTGAGTCGTCTAATTACATCATTAGATGAGTCGTGTAATTAATCTAATTACATCATTAGGTGAGTCGTGTAATTAGTCTAATTACATCATTAGGTGAGTCGTGTAATTACATCATTAAGTGAGTCGTGTAATTACCTCATTAGGTGAGTCGTGTAATTACATCATTAGGTGAGTCGTGTAATTACATCATTAGGTGAGTCGTGTAATTAGTCTAATTACATCATTAGGTGAGTCGTGTAATTACATCATTAGGTGAGTCGTGTAATTACCTCATTAGGTGAGTCGTGTAATTACCTCATTAGGTGAGTCGTGTAATTACCTCATTAGGTGAGTCGTGTAATTACCTCATTAGGTGAGTGGTCTAATTACATCAGTAGGTGAGTCGTCTAATTACCTCATTAGGTGAGTCGTGTAATTACCTCATTAGGTGAGTCGTGTAATTACCTCATTAGGTGAGTCGTGTAATTACCTCATTAGGTGAGTCGTGTAATTACATAATTAGGTGAGTCGTGTAATTACCTCATTAGGTGAGTCGTCTAATTACATCATTAGTTAAGTCGTCTAATTACATCAGTACATCTTTAGGTGAGTTGTGTAATTACATCATTAGGTGAGTCGTGTAATTACATCTAGTACATCATTCGGTGAGTCATCTAATTACTCGAGAACATCTTTAGTTCAATGAACTAATTACTCGAGTACATCTTTAGGTCAGTCGATCATTACTGTAACGGCTAATTTATTTATTGTTTAATTGAGTTGTTCACTATTCTAAGAACCAATCACTCCAGCATGTTTTAGCAACAGCTTGCTGTGGCACACCATGTTTTATGTCGCCCATTATTTTAGCAACAAATAACACTAGCGCCTCTTTCAGTGAGTTTCTATATCGTTACATTTGTCATACAACGTGGTGCACTTTATCTTTACAACTGCATTAGATTCTAGCACTTTAGTTAAGGAGTTCAATTCGCGGTCCAGCTGCTATGCACATTAAAACATTCTGTTTAGTGCAACAGCTTAAGCTCAGCTTGCTTTTTCGAGAATCGATGTAGAAAAGTTTCGTTAATACCCTCACAGTTGTGTTTTTTAGATACATTCTTTTGATAAACCTCTAAGTGTGCATACATTGACACGTTTTCTCAATAAAAATGTCCTTGATATTCAAACCGACAGCTGTGTTTTTCGGATACTAAAGTTTAGGTTTGAAGTTTGACAAAAGCCTGCTTTATGTAAAAGCTGCGACTCAACGCAGAAAAACATGTGAAGAATAGTTAGAGGGGAGTATAGGGTGAATAATGTATTGGGTAGAGACGGTGGGTGATGGGGTGGGTGATGGGTGATGGGATGGGTGATTGAGTGGGTTATGGGGTGGGTGATGGGGTGAGTGATGGGGTGGGTTATGGGGTGGGTTATGGGGTGGGTTATGGGGTGGGTTATGGGGTGGGTTATGGGGTGGGTGATGGGGTGGGTTATGGGGTATGCCATGGGGTGGGTTATGGGGTGGGTTATGGGGTGGGTGATGGGGTGGGTGATGGGGTGGGTTATGGGGTGGGTTATGGGGTGGGTGATGGGGTGGGTGATGGGGTGGGTTATGGGGTGGGTCATGGGGTGGGTCATGGGGTTGGTGATGGGGTGGGTGATGGGGTGGGTTATGGGGTGGGTGATGGGGTGGGTGATGGGGTGGGTTATGGGGTGGGTCATGGGGTGGGTCATGGGGTGGGTGATGGGGTGGGTGATGGGGTGGGTTATGGGGTGGGTTATGGGGTGGGTGATGGGGTGGGTTATGGGGTGGGTGTCGGGTTGGGGAGATAGACCCACATGGTGAACAGTTTACCTCACTATGCTGTATCAATAAGATTTCAACCGTTCGATTCCCAGTAAAAAGTTGCATTAAAATTTGTCATCGCCGGATCGGGAGATCCCTACAGCAGTTGTACCCAACCAACACAATAAACACTCAAGGTTCTACTGTAGTCCTTAGTGCAGTATCCAATCAATCGCATGGCTGTGTCATGGGGTGAAAGGGGTTGTTGACGGGGTGGGTGAACAGCCTACCTCGCCCAACCAACACAATAAACACTCAAGGTTCTACTGTAGTCCTTAGTGCAGTATCCAATCAATCGCATGGCTGTGTCATGGGGTGAAAGGGGTTGTTGACGGGGTGGGTGAACAGCCTACCTCGCCCAACCAACACAATAAACACTCAAGGTTCTACTGTAGTCCTTAGTGCAGTATCCAATCAATCGCATGGGTGTGTCATGGGGTGAAAGGGGTTGTTGACGGGGTGGGTGAACAGCCTACCTCGCCCAACCAACACAATAAACACTCAAGGTTCTACTGTAGTCCTTAGTGCAGTATCCAATCAATCGCATGGCTGTGTCATGGGGTGAAAGGGGTTGTTGACGGGGTGGGTGAACAGCCTACCTCGCCCAACCAACACAATAAACACTCAAGGTTCTACTGTAGTCCTTAGTGCAGTATCCAATCAATCGCATGGGTGTGTCATGGGGTGAAGGGATTGTTGAAGGGGTGGGTGAACAGCCTACCTCACTCAACCAATACAATAAACACTCAAGTTTCTAATGTTTAGTGCATTATCCGATCAATCTCATGGCGGTCACAGTTCTCTCCCTTTTACACATTTAACTGCCCCCCCCCCTTCCACCTCGTACGTCCATTCGGTCACTGTTCTGTATGAATTAGTTCATAGAATACATCACCAAACACACAAAAGACGATAAGCCGTTTCACCTTACACTATTCACAGTAAAACTATTTACATCGCTACAAGGCGTATTTACTTTTCTTTTAAAACATTTATAATTATTTCTATTTTGAACATGTTTTTGTGTTCTTTCCTACTTACTTCAATTTATTTTTCTTTCCTACTTTTTTCACTTTTTTTTTCCTTTCCTACTTTCTTCAATTTGTTTTCTTTCCTACTTTCTTCAATTTGTTTTCTTTTCTACTTCCTTCAATTTTTTTACTTTCCTACTTTCTTCAATTTGTTTTCTTTCCTACTTTTTTCACTTTTTTTCCTTTCCTACTTTCTTCAATTTGTTTTCTTTTCTACTTTCTTCAATTTGTTTACTTTCCTACTTTCTTCAGTTTGTTTTCTTTCCTACTTTCTTCAATTTGTTTACTTTCCTACTTTCTTCAATTTGTTTTCTTTCCTACTTTCTTCAATTTGTTTCCTTTCCTACTTTCTTCAATTTGTTTTCTTTCCTACTTTCTTCAATTTGTTTACTTTCCTACTTTCTTCAATTTGTTTACTATCCTACTTTCTTCACTTTGTTTACTTTCCTAATTTCTTCATTTTGTTTTTTTTTTCTACTTTTTTCAATTTGTTTACTTTCCTACTTTCTTCAATTTGTTTACTTTCCTACTTTCCTCACTTTGTTTACTTTCCTAATTTCTTCAATTTGTTTTTTTCCTACTTTCTTCAATTTGTTTACTTTCCTACTTTCTTTAATTTGTTTACTTTCCTACTTTCTTCAATTTGTTTCCTTTCCTACTTTCTTCAATTTGTTTCCTTTCCTACTTTCTTCAATTTGTTTACTTTCCTACTTTCTTCAATTTTTTTACTTTCCTACTTTCTTCAATTTGTTTACTTTCCTACTTTCTTCAATTTGTTTTCTTTCCTACTTTCTTCAATTTGTTTTTTGATTCCTACTTTCTTCAATTTGTTTTCTTTCCTACTTTCTTCAATTTGTTTCCTTTCCTACTTTTTTCACTTTTTTTTTCTTTCCTACTTTCTTCAATTTGTTTTTTGATTCCTACTTTCTTCAATTTGTTTTCTTTCCTACTTTTTTCACTTTTTTTTTCTTTCCTACTTTCTTCAATTTGTTTACTTTCCCTCTGATAACTTAGTTGAATGTATCTGGTAGTCTCACACCAAGTCCACTACAGTTTGCGTTTATTTAGTTTTAAAAAAAAAAACCACGCGATCATGCAGGTGCGTGCCTATCAGGTCGCCTCCAGCGTTACTACGTGAGCGTGTCAAACTTTTATTAGATCGTCTCCTGCGATACTTCGTGTGCGTGCCAAACCTCCATTTAGATCGCCTAGGTGTGCGTGCCACACCTCCAGTAGATCGCCTACGTGTGCGTGCCGAACCTTCATAACGTTATCTTCAAAGCCTCAGTCAATCAGCAGGTATTGCCTGGGGAAACTACGTTCTCACATGCAATCGGAAGTATGAAGAGATGAGTACAATAGAGCAATGAAGACCATTCAATGTCTGGGAAAGAAAAAAAAAGGGGGCAGCTTATCTCCATAATACATGGTCACCATGAATGTTCAGGAGAGTTTTATTGTATTGCTGCATCTATAGAATTTTCATGAGATTTGACACATTCAGTTACCAAAGGATCGAACGGCTTAGCTACAATCGATTTCAGCAAAGGATCTTTCTGTCGGTGAACAGCCATCAATTTGGTCCGCTTGCAAAAGTAATTCCGTTTCAGTCTGGAGAAAAAAGCCAGAGGGCTATAAGAACTTTCGATTTTTGGACTAACCCAAATTTCTATTACACTTAACAAAATCGAACCGAGTTCAATAATCCGATAAATCTATAATCTAAAAGTGTAAAAAAAAAAAAAACTTCTAGAAACAGGTACCAGCGCAATACTCCATCAAACTGTGATTAACTTCTGACGTTTATTTGACTTGCATTAATGACTTCCACGGGGAGGGGGGGGGGGTAAGAAAATGTTACGTTAGACCACACGTTACATTTTATTGTCATGCCCCAATAAACAAGCAATTTAATATTTTCCTACTCCAAAAAAAAAATTCAATTCACTTATATTCCCATCCTACAATGAAACGATACAATAGCTACATATTACAATGAAACAATACATTTTCAATCGGCACGCAAAAGGCTTACATTGCATCGACGGTTTCCGTGTTTATAAAAACTTTTCAGCTTGTAGTTACATCATACTCTCTACATGTAGATCGGTGTGAAGTTTCGGAAAGCGAGAGATCACTTCCTTACCGAATGCCCGTGTCCCCCCCCCCCCCCCCCCCACACACATTGTCACATTCTTGTTCTTATTCCACACCAACAATATCGTCCAGCCAGATCCACCTTCTTATTTCGATACTTTGGAATCGATCTTCCCTCATCGGATGTGAATATGTTGAATGCATAGAAATTTCTGTCACATCTTTGTATCTTTTTGTTTAACTTTGTTTAATATACTATGGTATCTGTAATACACTGTAAAGGATTTTTGGAATGTTCCAAGTTGATTAAAGATTGACCTAATATGAAAACAAAAATCAAGGGACTTGAATACGCTGTTTTACAACATACGCTGCGTACATTTACATAAAGTACTTCGTTCCAAAAAACATTTTAGTTCTCACATCGTTTTCAATGGTGAAGGGGCGGAGGGGTGAGATAGTCAAAGGAAACGAACGTTCATCGTATATTTATATTTAAATATTATTCTTGATTCAGCCTTTTTAAAATACAAGAATCAGTCAGAAACATTTAAAAATAGCAAAGTATGCCAACCGCACACAACAGGCCTACATGTCATTGAATTAGTAATATGAATTTATTGTATCATACGTAGTTCAACTTTCTTTCTCCGGCTCAACTTTTCAAAAGTAATTTCAACCATTTGAATTTCCTTCCAACTTAACAAGAACCTTAACTCTTTCGCCCAACTTAACAAGAACCTTAACTCTTTCGCCCAACTTAACAAGAACCTTAACTCTTTCGCCCAACTTAACAAGAACCTTAACTCTTTCGCCCAACTTAACAAGAACCGTAACTCTTTCGCCCAACTTAACAAGAACCTTAACTCTTTCGCCCAACTTAACAAGAACCTTAACTCTTTGACCCTACAGCCCTGAATAGCTCAGCATCGGGACGACGCCCTACTCCCCAGGGTCATGAGCTGTGAAAAGCCTTGTGTGCATTAGCACTTATGACGCCAAGCCCCTTTTGTGGACTATTTCACATGTCGCTAGCAGGTACAGCGTATAGCGGAAGTCGTCTCTATGCCGCATTGGCTGTTGGGTAGCTACACGGAGTGAGAAAAAGGCTATACGGAGTGACAAAGAGGCTACACGGAGTGAGAAAAAGGCTATACGGAGTGAGAATAAGGCTACACGGAGTGACAAAAAGGCTACACGGATTGACAAAGAGGCTACACGGAGTGACAAAAAGGCTATACGGAGTGAGAAAAAGGCTACACGGAGTGACAAAGAGGCTACACGGAGTGACAAAGAGGCTACACGGAGTGACAAAGAGGCTACACGGAGTGACAAAAAGGCTATACGGAGTGAGAAAAAGGCTACACGGAGTGACAAAGAGGCTACACGGAGTGAGAAAAAAGGTACACGGAGTGAGAAAAAGGCTACACGGAGTGACAAAAAGGCTACACGGAGTGAGAAAAAGGCTACACGGAGTGACAAAGAGGCTACACGGAGTGAGAAAAAGGCTACACGGAGTGACAAAGAGGCTACGCCGCGCTTGTGTGTTGGACCGGACGTTCAATCGTGCCGTGTGTGCTGGTGGTTCAATTCACTGTGTACCGCTGCACGGTGGTGTATTGATCACGTGGTATGACGTTTACACGTTGGACATGAGATCCAATCTTTTCTATACGTACCCCCCCCCCCCCCCACCCTAAACACCCCTCAAGTTGTCAAAGTCAACGTGACCTTAACACCCCTCAAGTTTTCAAAGTCAACGTGACCTTAACACCCCTCAAGTTGTCAAAGTCAACGTGACCTTAACACCCCTCAAGTTGTCAAAGTCAACGTGACCTTAACACCCCTCAAGTTGTCAAAGTCAACGTGACCTTAACGCGGTGGAAAAACCGAATTGAAGTTCACACATGCAGTCCCAACCACACAATAGCAATCCATTAACGGGTAAAATAAATCATACACAAGCAGACGTTGCACGAGTGGAAAAGAAATCCCCCCCCCCCCCAAAGTTGACTTTGTAATAGGGTAAAACTCAGGTAAACCCCAGTCCCCCCCCCTACCCCCACCCTAAAAATCAATCAAAACAAAGCAAAACAAACAAAAAAGCCACTTGCTAGAAGGTTCTAAAACTGTTTTCAACCAACGTATGAAGACACATTACAAGACTGGTGATATAAACGCCTTTCTAATCTCATAAAACAGCTGTCTTCCATTTGATACTAAATTAAAAATTGTATGCATCATTCGTTTTTTTATGTCAAGTATGTTTTTAGCTTCACTCTGGTGTTTTTCAAATGTTAAAGGTTCACAAAATAAAGGTACACAAAATAAAGGTACACAAAATAAAGGTACACAAAATAAAGGTACACAAAATAAAGGTACATAAAATAAAGGTACACAAAATAAAGGTACACAAAATAAAGGTACACAAAATAAAGGTACACAAAATAAAGGTACACAAAATAAAGGTACACAAAATAAAGGTACACAAAATAAAGGTACACAAAATAAAGGTACACAAAATAAAATACTTTGAGCTCCACTCAGCAATTTTAAACAACTTTTTTATTTTTTTCAGGGAAAGTTTCATCGGAAAAATCAGCGGACGGCACAGAAGTAAATATATTTGATATTTTTAAATATATTTGATATTTTTAAATATATTTGATATTTTAAAATATATTTGATATTTTAAAATATATTTGATATTTTAAAATATATTTGATATTTTAAAATATATTTGATATTTTAAAATATATTTGATATTTTAAAATATATTTGATATTTTAAAATATATTTGATATTTTAAAATATATTTGATATTTTAAAATATATTTGATATTTTAAAATATATTTGATATTTTAAAATATATTTGATATTTTAAAATACATTTGATATTTTAAAATACATTTGATATTTAAAAATACATTTGATATTTAAAAATACATTTGATATTTAAAATACATTTGATATTTTAAAATATTTTTGATATTTTAAAATATATTTGATATTTTAAAATATATTTGATATTTTAAAATATATTTGATATTTTAAAATATATTTGATATTTTAAAATATATTTGATATTTTAAAATATATTTGATATTTTAAAATACATTTGATATTTTAAAATACATTTGATATTTAAAATACATTTGATATTTTAAAATATTTTTGATATTTTAAAATATATTTGATATTTTAAAATATATTTGATATTTTAAAATATATTTGATATTTTTAAATATAATTCATATTTTCAAATATAGTTCGTATTTTTAAATATAGTTCATATCTTTTAAAAACTAAATATTTTAATATAAAACTATACGTACATGTTAGTTGTAGCATGATTATGTTCAATTTAATAATGTATTTTATTTTAAGTGTTTTTGATCTTTTGTGTAGTATCGAATCTTTAAAAAGTTAAATTTAATGTAGAATTAATAAATCAAGTCACTTTTGAACTAAATTTGCTAACAGTTAAAAAAAAAAACATCGTTTGGTTTTGTTATCATCGTAAACCAAAGTTTCAACCATAAGCCTTAAAGAACTCCCAGCTAAGCTAAGCTTTGAGTTAAATCCGTCCCAAAACCTAACACATTGTTTCTTCTCTCTGGTAAAATCCAGAGCACTGTGAACGTAAAAAGCTTCCAAGAACAGCAACCCAGTCAAAACCCGTCACAAGCAAGCGATTCTCAAGGAAACACAAAAGTAAATATGTTAATGTTAGAAGTAGTTCTTAAGGAAACACAAAAGTAAATAAGTTAATGTTAGAAGTAGTTCTTAAGGAAACAAAAGTAAATAAGTTAATGTTAGAAGTAGTTCTTAAGGAAATACACAAGTAAATAAGTTAATGTTAGAAGTAGTAAACAAACATTCTAGCCAAACTCTCAAGGAAATTCACAAGTAAATAAGTTAATGTTAGAAGTAGTTCTTAAGGAAATATACAAGTAAATAAGTTAATGATAGAAGTAGTTCTTAAGGAAACAAAAGTAAATCCTAATATATAATTCCCCATGTGCGCACTTCTCTCTCTCTCTCTCTCTCTCTCTGTCTGTCCGCAAAATATTTTCGCCGGACATCACGTCAGAAACGGCAGCGATATATGGAGAACTTTATACGGACTTTAGTTGAAAATAATATGTTAGATGTTTTAAATGTATAACCACAATTTTATTTAAAGAAGAAAAATAAAAATTAAAGGCGTATTCGAATGTAGAGAAACAGTATTATTTATGCAACCGGAAAAGCATTAATAGATGTGAAAAAGAACGCAAAAAACTGTGAAGTCACTATTGCTTTCTACAATAACTAATGACGTCATCTGCCGTGTTTAGAATAAAAAGAAATGAACTATTTCATTCAAATTTGATTTAGATCTACGTACACTATGAAATGTATACAATACAATTTTTCCGGCTTAACTCATACAATTTATTTTATTTATTTGGATTCTAGATCTAGATATTCTAGATTCATCTATTCAAATAATACATTTCTATACTAAAGTATTTCAGGCCTTAATTACTTTATTGAAATCTTTGTTTATCTATGCCATTTGCTAATCTCTATAATATATAATGCAAAGTTGTCGGGTGCCCGATAGGGCACTTCCCGGCGCCGCAGGCGCTTCAAATTTGGCAGGATCTTGCCTTGGGGCGACAGAACACGGGGGCCGGTTGGCCGAAAAGTCTACGATGATGGGGTCGAAACTGACATCGACTGACCGGCGCCTTATATGAGCTATAAATCGAAAAAAAATGTCCACGGAGGAACCTCTTCATAACTCCTGAGGTCGCAGACCGACCC
The DNA here is from genome assembly GCF_028476545.2 of Physella acuta. NCBI lineage: Eukaryota > Metazoa > Mollusca > Gastropoda > Physidae > Physella > Physella acuta. The sequence goes on from NW_026731549.1 coordinate 177,418, forward strand.
TCGGGCGAATTAATTAACCATTCAAATTCTCAATGTTTTCGAAAGCCTAAGCAAAGCTGGGCAGCATGCCTAGTAAGTTAATATTAGAAGTAGGAAACAAACATTCTAGCCAAACTCTCAAGGAAATACACAAGTAAATAACTTAATTTTAGCGAAATTTGGCCAACTTAATCGTATCTCATTTCCTGAATGAATATTTACGATGGTGAATATAGTTCCTACTTTGTTTTATTACCGAGAAGTAATACTTATACTGTTAAAAAATTCCAAGTTAACAAAAATACACAGAATACGTTTTGTTAATTGTGTTTACGGAACCGAATCTATCCATTACCAAAACCTTACCCTTTAATCATAAAAATGCCCATATTATTATATCATAAAAATGCCCATATTATTATATCATGCCCTGATTTTAAATTTCTCAGACTTCAGCCACCGCTGAAGACAAAGATGCCCCGTCCCTCACCATCGTTACGATGTTCCTTACCCTGGGGACGCTCCAGAAAGGGTACGGTGGCCTGTACAACACCCACGACAAGTACAAGCAGTGGATGGCCACGTGGGCTTGGCTGACCAATCACGTGATCATCTTTGTGGACGACGAAGACACGTTGGAGTATTTCAAGTAGGAGTTATCAAATTTAATACTTTTATGCTCATCACACAGATATTAAGACTAACGGAGCAAAACACGCAGAATTTTCTGGAACACAAACACGCAGTGATTACGTTCCTACTTTAACACTTTTGAAAATGCGGATAGTTAAACAAAAATAATTAATTACTTGGGCGGATACCAACATTTTATACAAGAAAATAGAATATACTTTTTAAAGATTTTTTTTGTTTGTTTTTATCTAAATTTAACATAAACTGTTGTATAAACGCGAAACCCTATTTTTGACTTCATACACCCACTTAAAATTTTGAGATCCAAAGAAACATAGCACTAAGGGAAGTAATCAAACCATGTATTATTTACAATGATTGCGTCCCATGTCGGATGTTAGTTCAGATCCTTGTGTAAACGGAAGAAACGTCTGAGCTTACACAGTGACTAGAAGGAGAACAAATGTTTAGATAAGTTAGTGGAGAGCATATCATTTCACATGGTAGCACATCGATTTACACCGTTTTAAATACATTCACACCATTTCGCAAACTATCATTTATTTACATTTCGCATCGTTTCTCTCCATTTAATATTCATTTAAATCAATTCACAATTCTTGTTTGACTTGTGTTTGATACAGGGGCGTAGCGAGGGGGGGGGGGGGGGCGGACCGCACCGGGTGACACCATTTAGGGGGGTGACACCAAGGCAAAAAAGAGCAAAATATATAGAGAAAAACTTGAGCGGGGTGGGGGTGCAAATCGAAAGTTTGAGGGGGGGGGGGTGCAAATCGAAAACTTGAGGTGGGGAGTGCAAATCGAAAGTTTGAGGGGGGGGGGGGGTTGCAAATCGAAAACTTGAAAGTTTGTCCCCGGGAAGGGTCGCTACGCCTCTGGGTGGTGACACCATTAAGTGCCGCACCGGGTGACACCCGATCTCGCTACGCCACTGGTTTGATACTTATATGACTGACGAATTTATAGTTGCGATTTTCTTACCAGCTCATTTCTTCAGTCTTTTGTAGAAGTTTTCTCTAACACCATCGGTAGATGAAGTAAAGTTTATCTGTTTCTTTGGCTTCGCATTTAAAATAATAATTTTGGCTAGCACTGAATTGGTATTAATATTCCCCAACTTGAGTCTGATACTTAATAGAGCTGAGTGGACTCAGTGACCTTACAGAATTCACACCGGAACCTCCGTCTGGTTCAAGTTGTTGGTAAACAAATGTGTGTTTCGTTATGTTAATATGTCATATACGTCATCTTCTTTCTTCCAGAAAAATCCGAACCCAGCAGCCCGCCCACAGGACTGTGATTGTAAAAATAGACAGGTCACACCTCGACGCCTTCAAGAACCTGGAGAGGATCAAACAAATCTACAGCAACAGCTCATACCCCAAACATCCACCCAACACCATCAACGCCAACTACAGCTGCACCATGAGTGCTAAGTATGACGTCATGACCATGGCACTGGACATGGGACTGGTCAAGACAAAATATCTGGCATGGATGGACATTGGTCTGTTTAGGTATGGACATTGGTCTGTTTAGGACATTGGTCTGTTTAGGTATGGACATTGGTCTGTTTAGGACATTGGTCTGTTTAGGTATGGACATTGGTCTGTTTAGGTATGGACATTGGTCTGTTTAGGTATGGACATTGGTCTGTTTAGGTATGGACATTGGTCTGTTTAGGACATTGGTCTGTTTAGGTTTGGACATTGGTCTGTTTAGGTATGGACATTGGTCTGTTTAGGTATGGACATTGGTCTGTTTAGGTATGGACATTGGTCAGTTTAGGTATGAACATTGGTCTGTTTAGGTATGGGCATTGGTCTGTTTAGGTATGGACATTGGTCTGTTTAGGTATGGACATTGGTCTGTTTAGGTGTGGACATTGGTCTGTTTAGGTATGGACATTGGTCTGTTTAGGTATGGACATTGGTCTGTTTAGGTATGGACATTGGTCTGTTTAGGTATGGACATTGGTCTGTTTAGGTATGGACATTGGTCTGTTTAGGTATGGACATTGGTCTGTTTAGGTATGGACATTGGTCTGTTTAGGCATGGACATTGGTCTGTTTAGGTATGGACATTGGTCTGTTTAGGTATGGACATTGGTCTGTTTAGGTATGGACATTGGTCTGTTTAGGTATGGACATTGGTCTGTTTAGGTATGGACATTGGTCTGTTTAGGTATGGACATTGGTCTGTTTAGGTATGGACATTGGTCTGTTTAGGTATGGGCATTGGTCTGTTTAGGTATGGACATTGGTCTGTTTAGGTATGGACATTGGTTTGTTTAGGTATGGACATTGGTCTGTTCAGGTATGGACATTGGTCTGTTTAGGTATGGACATTGGTCTGTTTAGGTATGGACATTGGTCTGTTTAGGTATGGACATTGGTCTGTTTAGGTATGGACATTGGTCTGTTTAGGTATGGACATTGGTCTGTTTAGGACATTGGTCTGTTTAGGTATGGACATTGGTCTGTTTAAGTATGGACATTGGTCTGTTTAGGTATGGACATTGGTCTGTTTAGGTATGGACATTGGTCTGTTTAGGTATGGATATTGGTCTGTTTATTTATTTTGTATACAGATATGTAATACAACTAAATAAATATAAGGTTGGATGTTTCAAAAATTATTCTGGCTTTTATCTTACACAATTCTGAACCCCTTAAATCACCAGGAATCTTCTGGAAGAGAGGCTGAAACCAAAGAACAACAGCTTCACCATGGAGGTACCTGCAGACTTCAACAGCAGTCGAGTGGGGTTTACACAGGTGTCGTCAAGACAAGCCATGGAGAGGCTCAGCCCGTGGGAGTACATCAGAGATAATCATGTCTGGGTGGCAGGGGGTCACGTGATGGGAACTCACGAGGTTAGACAAAACCTCACTATAATAAACAAATAACTTAATATTTTATATTATATTTTTTTTCATAAAAAAAACGTTTTAATAACGAGCTTTTATGTAACAATGCACCAAAAAGTAGAAAAAAAATTATACATTACTATTTCAATAACTATAAAATAAAACGTGGGTCACTTTAGTATCTATTGGATACCTTTACTAATATTTAGGAAGAGACCACGCTTTTCTTTATAGTTATTAAAATAGTAGTGTATAATTTATTTTCTACTTTTTAGAGTATTATTACATAAAATCTTGTTATTAAAACATTTTTTATGAATTTTTTTATAAGTACTTTAAATGTTTTCAATTTACAATAGAGTTGCATGATTAAAAACCATTGCGCACCTAATGAACGTGATGACGCGTATATAATAGTGCGAAATAGTTTGATGAGACAGCCTACTAATTCGGACACAATTTTGATTAAAAAAATTAATCAGGGAACCAATTAAGTCAAATTTAATGTCATGTTGCATTGTCTTTATGCCCTGATCCACGTACCAACTACGAACCGTATCTGTCAGAAGTGCCCATAATTTCGCTCGGGCGTTTCGATCTAGACTGTCGACTGACGACAGACGGTGATTTAAATAAAAGATTGTAATAATACATGTCAAACAACGTCAATAGAACTCTCTAACCCACCCTCCATAGAACACGTTGACCAAACCTCTGTACAACAATTTATTGACCAAAATGTTTTGAACCTTTGACTAACCCACATCACCTATTCCCCAGGTCATCCGCACGTTCATCACGTCGTACAAATATGTATCCCAGGAGCTGATCAAGGCCGGCATGTCCAGCACTGACCAGCAGGTGATTGGAGCCATGTACTCACCTCAGTTCCGGCACCTGCAGAAGGTGGACATACAGGGGTACTCGTGTGTGGACGGACAGTTTGGTCTACACGGCTCAGACGTGCAGTACTTTTGTTTGAGTTATATATGCAAGGAGGCGGGGGAGAAGGCTAAAAATAGAACTTCCGCTTTGTAAAAGAGATAAAACTGGAGAGTCCGTCCTTTAAAGAATATTGATAAAGATGAAAACATATCAAATCCGCTGTTACTTTAACATCAACTGTGATAATATTTCTCTAACTGCTGAAAAGTCTTGTATTTTTTCTATAGAAGATTCAAACTTTTTAAGTTGCACTAGTATCTTTGTTTCGATTTGAATTTGACACGATACGATTTGTTGATACTGCTTTTGTGAATTATATTTTGCGATATTATGCAAATGGCCAGGATAATATTTTGAAATTTGAACTCAAATTTCGGCGAAGTTTCATCATTTCCACGTCATTTCGCGATGACGCTGTATTATGTTGCTTTAACAGAGTTGTTAACGTTTCGCAGTATGATAATTCACCTCCTTTTTTAAAAAGGTTAATAACTTCTTTATATGCTTAAGATTAAGCTATGCGGAACAAATATAATGTGAGTTCTATAGACTGATAAAACCATTCCGTTATTTTGGGTGAGAATGCGGAAATAGAAGCATATATTTGGATTTTAGGGGTGGGGGGTCTAATCCTCCACATTTGTACGAAAATCCGCCCGCTTATACAAATATGCACAAAGAAATAGAACAAGCACAGCGTTTTATATAACATATGCACGTTACAAATATGCAAATAATATCTGAAACTATTGTAATCCAAACGGTTTTTTTTTTCAAAATATTTATATATAAACTTGATATTGCCTTTAAAATATTCGCTTGTTTACTGTAGCACCTGCTTTTATAGCTCACCAAAGATATAAGTGTTTACGACATTTTGTCTAGATCGCGTGCACCAGTTATTAATGTATGCTTTGAGATTTACGTTTATAATATATATATATATACATACATATATATATATATATATATATATATATATATATATATATATACATATATATATATATATATATATATACATATATATATATATATAATTATATATATATATATATATATAATTATATATATATATATATATATATATATATATATATATATATATATATATCAGCGTGTTTGTTATTAAGAATATTTAATTTATGCATATTTATTTGATACATTTGTTTTGGCATTTTAATTTGAGTAACTAAGTAATTGCTACTTATACTTTTTTGTTAAAAAGTACACACTAATCGTTACCCCAAAACATTCGATTGTTTAAAGCCGTGTGCCAAATTTACGGTTTCTTCCCTTACAAAACAAAATGACTTGAACTTGAGAATGGTTTGTTTAACAGGGGAGACAACAATAAAGGAAGAAAAATATAGTAGTTGTCTAACTTTTGAATGAGGACCATGGATACTACTTTTTAAAATGAATCCGAATCTAAATGTTATAGAAAAATTTAAAAGTCGTCCAACGACCTGGAAAAGATTTTGTCCGGGTTAGGCCAGGTTGCGTGTGTGTGCGTGTGTGTGCTTGTGGTGCGTGTACGTGCGTGTGTGTGTGTGTGTGTGAGTGCGCGCGCGTGCGTGCGTGCGTGTTGGTGAGAGAAACACAACTATCACCTAAAAGAGATTTCAGCAGCTTTGAAGTTCAATATTTAAAAAACTTAACTGATTTGCGAATAGAGTGTTGTTTTTGCTGCCTTTTTAATATGCAATTTATTTTTTAATATACAATTTATTTTTACAATTATAACTGTGTTATAAATTTTAAAATAATAAAATATATGCTCTGCCTTTGTTCGGCTTTTTGAAATATTGAAATTTTAATTTTTTAAATATTGAGATTTAAAAAAAATGATAAATGGTTTTTTTTTAATGTTGTTATGGAAGAAATTGCATGGTGGAATAGCAAAGAACTCGATTACTGATACTTAGATCTAGAGTTCGTGTCGAGTGGTCAAGCCGATGAGTCCACCCAGCACTAATGGGTACCTGAACATATCTAGACTCAGTGATGCCCACGCTTTCTTTACATATACCATGGTTAGTGAAACATAAACTCTACTTCCTCTGTCCTACGAACAACCTGATGTGTATCTGCTCCGTAACTAACCAAAAAGTATGTTCACACACCTAATGTTACAGCTAGTTAAGACAGAGACACACAGGGATTGGGGGGGGGGGAGGAGGACACATTCATATCCTGACACCCCGACCTAGTGACGCCTTTACTTCTTGGGTATTAGCGTAGGGCGGGGGGTGGGGGAATGGAATCACTTTCTCAACAGGTCTATGGCTTCCGTGTAAAAAAAAACGTTTTCAAAATTAAATAAAAAGAATGAAGATCAGAAATACATTCAGAAACGAAAAACGAAAGCTCGTATCGACAACCTTAGTGTCGCTAAACAACTCAGTTCAAAACGAGGACACAGAAAACTCAACGACAAAGTAGCTAACACAAAGCTAACACAAAGCTAACACAAAGCGACTTTAGCACAAAACTGTCAAGAAAAGGTTTTATTTTTCATCGTCTGCTGATAGGAACACGGAAACACGTGGAAGTCACGTTCTGACTTGTGAGGCCAAGTCACTTTCTCAGTCAGACAAGGGGAGAGGACTGGTGGTAAACTTATACGTGATGCTCAACACAATGCTGGGTTTACCTGAGGTCTTTCTGGGTAGTCACAGGTGGGAAACACGCACATTTAGAGCTTCAGCACGCTCTGTCTACACCATCAACTTGTTATATCTACACACAAACAACACGCTATATCTACACACAAACAACACGCTATATCTACACACAAACAACATAATATATCTACACACCATCAACACGCTGTATCTACACACCATCAACACGTTATACCTACACAACATCAACATATTACATCTACACAGCATCAACACGCTATATGCACACACCATCAACACGTTATACCTACACACCACAACACGCAATATCTACACACCATCAACACGCTATATCCACACACCATCAACACGCTATATCTACACACAAACAACACGTTATATCTACACACAAACAACACGCTATATCTACACACAAACAACACGCTATATCTACACACCATCAACACGCAATATCTACACACAAACAACACGCTATATCTACACACAAACAACACGCTATATCTACACACCAAAAACAAACTGTATGAAGAATGTATTGTTACTTGCAGATTGAGCTTTGAATGCCAATTGTAAGACTTTGTTAGTTAGTACGTGGGAAACGTTGAGTTGAACTATGTATGGTCAAACGATGGAAAGGTTGGTGAAACTCATATGTTTTACAGTAACGTGATAGAATTTTGAAAAGTTTACGGCCTAGCAGCTTAACACCATAGACCTTAGAAATATATAGGCTCTGTATACATTAGTCAAATAAATTAAATATGCATACAATAGGCCTGTAATTGGCATAAGCATGCAATAAACCTACAAATGATGCATGTATACAACTAGCCGATAAATGATGTATACATAATATTAGCTTATAAATTGATACACAATATATTTTTATACAGTAGAAATTAGAAAAGTAGAAAAAAAAAATTATTTTAACACACGGACTTATAGCTTTTTTCCTCGTTTTCTTTCCGAGAAAGTGTATTTACTTAATTTTTGAATTCATACAGAAAAAAAAAATTGATATATATTTGTTAAGTTAGGCGTAAGTATTAAAAAAAAATTGAAAAGAACGTGAACTCCTGTGGATATTGTAAAACAAAGATTTTCTCGGTTTTTTCCCTTACTGAAAACACAACCTTTAAAGGGGGATAACTTTAATTTTAATGTCGACCGAGGTTTTGGATTAACATGATCTATGTCATTAGCTTTTGATGAAACCCGTTAATTAATACACGTGACCTGATTAATCTACTGCTTAATCCAATCACATCATCTGTCTTGGGACAGATGAAGTAGAGTTCACCTGTTTTAATTGTGTCGTCAGCATAATGCCCAGTCACCGTTGTTTCCTTAACTTGAGTCAGGTACCCATCAGAGCTGGGTGAGCTCAGGGACGTCAAGCAGATCCGAACTTAAGACTTACAGTTTAGCAGGCGTTAGCTCTACCATTCGACCACGCCTTACCCTATCCCAACATAAACCAAGACACAAACCCTTCCATTCCCCCCCCCCCAAACCCTAACTTAACGGCATAAAAACGACCCCCCCACCCCAAACTACACCATAAAGGCATAAAAACTACCCCCCCCCCCCAATCTAATCTGACAAATTACTCTGTGGAAACTGCAATACACATAGCGTTGGTATACAACAATTCCAGAGAATAACAAAGACTTGGCTAAGGAGGTAGTTCAACGCTTTCTACGCTTTCACATTCATTACGACTTTTAGATCACATTCATTAAACTTTTTTATTACACATTACACATTTTCTATCACATTTGTTAAAACTTTTTTTTCAGTACATTCATTAAAACTTTTTTTTTTATCACATTCATTAAACCTTTTTTTTATCACATTCATTAAACTTTTTTTTATCACATTCATTAAACCTTTTTTTTTATCACAATAATTAAACCTTTTATCACACATTACAAATTTTCTATCGCATTTATGAAAGCGTTTTTGACACAATTTTCAGAACGCTTCTGTCACATTTATTAAAACATGTTCTGTCATATCAATACAACTTTTCCATCCTATTAATAAAAAATACTCTCAAATTAAATACGACGTCTTTACCCCAATCATCCAAAGACTTCTGTCACCTAGAATAAAACATTTCAATCACATTCATCAAAACATTGCAAACAAATCAACGAACACGATAGCCAAGCCACACAGCTTCTATAAGGTATTCTCACTTTTCATTGTCACCAATTCATTACAAATTCCTGGCACAACTACCAGCGTAGAGCGGATGAAAAGATATTGACAACACTGGCATTAAGAGGGTGTTTACCCTGTCCGCTGACCTGAATATGGTTATAAGAGGCATCTGCCTTATTCACCTGGGCTAATGGATCCTTTCCATAGTAATGGTACCGTCTCTGTGACCTATTGACCTAGTTTTTTGTGAACTAAAATCGAGATCTGGTATTGTAATAAAACAACAATTGTACTGCACGTGTTCACCAAATGTATCAATTTGTGCCCAGACCGGACGAAAACGGACAAAAGCCGTAGAAATCAAATATATTATTACATTTTCTGAGCAATATCCACACAATCGGTACGATAAATCGCGGATTTGACGTTTTATTTCAGGATACGGACAATTTATTCATGGAATTAAAAAATTACCAACGTTGCGAAAATAAAATAAAAATGACAGTTAAAGGCAGTAATATTGGACTAAATAGGTGTAGTCGTTAGATTTTTTTTTTAAAATTAAATCGGCGTATTAATACATTTAAAGCTTTTCTTTAACAATCTGAATACTCCAACCATGAGATACGTGTACGGCTGTATTAGGTTCTGGGTGGAAACCTTTCAGTCGGGCAACATATGGAAAAAGTAGTGATTGTAGTAACATATGGTACAGCATATGGGAAGAGTAGTGACATATTGTACAGCATATGGAAAGAGTAGTGACATATGGTACAACATATGGAAAGAGTAGTGACATATAGTACAGCATATGGAAAGAGTAGTGACATATTGTACAGCATATGGAAAGAGTAGTGACATATAGTACAACATATGGAAAGAGCAGTGACATATGGTACAACACATGGAAAGAGCAGTGACATATGGTACAACACATGGAAAGAATAGTGACATATAGTACAGCATATGGAAACAGTACTGACATATAGTGGAGCGCATGGAAAGAGTAGTGACATATAGTACAACATATGGAAAGAGTAGTGACATATAGTACAGCATATGGAAAGAGTAGTGACATATAGTACAACATATGGAAAGAGCAGTGACATATGGTACAACACATGGAAAGAGCAGTGACATATGGTACATCATATGGAAACAGTACTGACATATAGTGCAGCATATGGAAAGAATAGTGACATATAGTAAAGCATATGGAAACAGTACTGACATATAGTGGAGCGCATGGAAAGAGTAGTGACATATAGTACAGCATATGGAAAGAATAGTGACATATAGTACTGCATATGGAAAGAGTAGTGACATATGGTACAGCATATGGAAAGAGTAGTGACATATGGTACAGCGTATGGAAAGAGTAGTGACATATGGTACAGCATATGGAAAGAGTAGTGACATATGGTACAGCATATGGAAAGAGTAGTGACATATGGTACACCATATGGAAAGAGTAGTGACATATGGTACACCATATGGAAAGAGTAGTAACATATGGTACAGCATATGAAAAGAGTTGTGACATATGGTACACCATATGGAAAGAGTAGTGTCATACGGTACAGCATATGAAAAGAGTAGTGACATATGGTACACCATATGGAAAGAGTAGTGACATATGGTACAACATATGGAAAGAGTAGTGACATATGGTACAACATATGGAAAGAGTAGTGACATATGGTACAGCATATGAAAAGAGTAGTGACATATGTTACACCATATGGAAAGAGTATTGACATATGGTACAGCATATGAAAAGAGTAGTGACATATGGTACACCATATGGAAACAGTACTGACATATAGTGCAGCATATGGAAAGAGCAGTGACACTCACGTGTTTTACACGAAAAACTAGAACCTATCAAATAAGTCAAAAGTAAAATACAAAGTGCAGTTCCCGAAAAAAAATTAAGAAAAATTTCCTTAAAAACGTTTTAATAACAGTATTTTATGTAATAATGCACTAAAAAGTAGAAAATAAAATATACACAACTATTTAAATAACTATAAAGTAAAGCTTGGAAAGTGGGCAATACTCGGTCTACGCCCTAGGTTGAAAATGGCCTCTGGTTGAAAATGGCCTCTGGTTGAAAATGGCCCCCGGTTGAAAATGCCTCTGCATGTTTCGTATCCTCGTCAAATCGTTGAGAATAAATTAATGAATAATTAAAGCGTCTTTCTAATTTTATTTCGCCTTGATTTTGACATTTGCGTGACACTTTTACTGAAAGTGTTATGTCAGAACGGTAGGGAACGACCTCAATACAGACTGGTAGGGAAGGGACCACACACAAAGTGGCATCAATAAAACATCCAGACTCGACAGTTGACCAATCGACTGGCACAAGCCCAGCAAATGATGGCAGCGATCACGTGTCTATCTTCATCCAATGGCGTGCCGTATGGGGTATTGTGCAGACGATTGCTGTGCTTATCTGTTCCTTCTCGTGATTGCTGGAATAGCATCTTAAAATTTGTCTTTCGTAAAATTAGATTGCTAAATATTAAAATCTAATCACTCGTAATTATCTTTGTGTGACAAGAGTTGCAGTTAAAATTATTTTTAGTTTGTTTTTGTTTTTTTACTCTTTAGTTACTTTAAATACACAAGTTATTTCGGTGAATGATGGATTACTAACTTTAACGAATTCGTCATTCTAACATAGATTTAATCTACATTATATATATATATATATATATATATATATATATATATATATATATATATATATATATATATATATATATATATATATATAATATATATATATATATATATATATATATATATATATATATATATATATATATATATATATATATATATATATATATATATATATATATATATATAAGCAGCCGTCCGTTGCTACAGTTTACTGTCGAAATAAAAAAAAAAAACTCTTGCACAACTTTTTATTATTTCTCCTTTGTTTAAAATCGTTTAAAGTACATGAGAACGTGTTCAGACACCCATTCTACCACCCGTCTATGAGAGCTACGGGTGTCTATGAGAGCTACGTGTTTAAAGTACACGAGAACGTGTTCAGACACCCATACTACCACCCAACTATAAGAGCTACATGTCTAAAGTAGAGCTACGTGTCTAAAGTAGAGCTACGTGTCTAAAGTAGAGCTACGTGTCTAAAGTAGAGCTACGTGTCTAAAGTACACGAGAACGTGTTCAGACACCCATACTACCACCCGTCTATGAGAGCTACGTGTCTAAAGTACACGAGAACTTGTTCAGACACCCATTCTACCACCCGTCTATGAGAGCTACGTGTCTAAAGTACATGAGAACGTGTTCAGACACCCATTCTACCACCCGTCTATGAGAGCTACGGGTGTCTATGAGAGCTACGTGTTTATAGTACACGAGAACGTGTTCAGACACCCATACTACCACCCAACTATAAGAGCTACATGTCTAAAGTAGAGCTACGTGTCTAAAGTAGAGCTACGTGTCTAAAGTAGAGCTACGTGTCTAAAGTAGAGCTACGTGTCTAAAGTACACGAGAACGTGTTCAGACACCCATACTACCACCCGTCTATGAGAGCTACGTGTCTAAAGTACACGAGAACTTGTTCAGACACCCATTCTACCACCCGTCTATGAGAGCTACGTGTCTAAAGTACATGAGAACGTGTTCAGACACCCATTCTACCACCCGTCTATGAGAGCTACGGGTGTCTATGAGAGCTACGTGTTTATAGTACACGAGAACGTGTTCAGACACCCATACTACCACCCAACTATAAGAGCTACATGTCTAAAGTAGAGCTACGTGTCTAAAGTAGAGCTACGTGTCTAAAGTAGAGCTACGTGTCTAAAGTAGAGCTACGTGTCTAAAGTACACGAGAACGTGTTCAGACACCCATACTACCACCCGTCTATGAGAGCTACGTGTCTAAAGTACACGAGAACTTGTTCAGACACCCATTCTACCACCCGTCTATGAGAGCTACGTGTCTAAAGTACATGAGAACGTGTTCAGACACCCATTCTACCACCCGTCTATGAGAGCTACGGGTGTCTATGAGAGCTACGTGTTTATAGTACACGAGAACGTGTTCAGACACCCATACTACCACCCAACTATAAGAGCTACATGTCTAAAGTAGAGCTACGTGTCTAAAGTAGAGCTACGTGTCTAAAGTAGAGCTACGTGTCTAAAGTAGAGCTACGTGTCTAAAGTACACGAGAACGTGTTCAGACACCCATACTACCACCCGTCTATGAGAGCTACGTGTCTAAAGTACACGAGAACTTGTTCAGACACCCATTCTACCACCCGTCTATGAGAGCTACGTGTCTAAAGTACATGAGAACGTGTTCAGACACCCATTCTACCACCCGTCTAAGCAAGGTTATGTCTCGCACGGCCAAGCACACTGTTGAAAAAATCGTGGCTTTGTTGTCTCACGGGTCATATCCGTCTAACGCTTGCAGGCTGACTTAAGTTAAGTCAGACCGTTATGACTTTACAGATTGTTGTCTTCCCCGTGATAATAGCAGCACAATAATGGCCAGTTTTGTAAGTAGTATAGTAGGTCCCTTTTGAGTCGATTTTGTGCAGACATGTTTATATAGTAAAATATTGAGCAGCCAGAGCAGACATGTTATATAGTAAAATACTCCAGCTGGAGCAGGTGTTCCCCTCCTCCTATTGTCTTCCGTGACGCTCCTTTACGGCCGCGACGACAAACAATAGAGTATCGATTTTTTTTTTGAAAGATATGTTTAAATAGTCATTAAAAATAATTTATTCAGCTAGGCTTGCTTTACAATAGGCCATATTTCTCATACAGTTGATCTATAAATAGCCGTTACTATTTACTATCAGTCTGTTTTTGTCCTCTGTTTTTTGTCTAGTCGTGTTAATTATGTTAAGTGTGATTGCTTTATTTGTTGTGGGTGTTTGATTGGTGGTTTTTTAATATTTAGTATATTAGAAGTATTATATTTAAGTGCTAGGTTGTTGGTTTATTGTACGTTTATGTACATAGTTGAGGCTATGGTGTAATCACGACTTTTTAAGTTTTCCTAGTGACGATTTCTTTCTAAAATAGTGACCAGGGCTAGACATCAAAGAGTATATTAATCAATTATCTTTAAAAAAAAATTTAAAAATAATTATTTTATTTAGCAAGGCTTGACTATATTCCTTATTTCTCATCCAGTTGATCTATATATAAACGTTACTACCAGTCTGGTTTTTTTTTGTCCTGTGTTCTTTGTCTAGTCCGAGTCGTGTTAATTAAGTTTAGTGTGAGTGCTTTATGTGTTGTGGTTGTCTTCTCTTGGCTTGTCTGCTTCGTAGAGTTGTTATATTTTGATTTGATAAAAGCTGTTTGAAAAAAGATTATTATTATTTATTTATTTTTTTGTGGTCGGCGTGTTCTTTCTTCTTGAGGAAACATAATATTGACTTGATCAATCATTAATGAAGACATTGAATAATTAGCGTCTTTAGAATAATTAGACCATAGTCTGCGCTATTGCTGTAAGGTCGTGTTAGGTTAGTTCCTTGCCCATTTCAGGATTATCTTTTATAAAGTGATGGTACAGTTAGACCACTAATCCGAAAGTCTAGAGTTCAAATCCTGTTTCAAGATAGTAGCCCTGAGTTCACCCAGCTCTGATGAGTCCCAATTCACGTTAGGAAAAGTAAAGGCGGCTGCGTATAATGCTGACCACACTACCACTACCATCCTTGGTTTACAAAGAAAAAATACCCCGTCACCTGCTTGATACATAAAGTCAAAAAGCTAATTTCTTTCAATTCACGGCTCGCTTCGCGGAAAAGATGCATCACTAATTATCTAGCCGTCCATGAGCGTTGGGGTATAGCTATTGTTCTATACTCACACGCCACGATTGCGCACAATAGTTTTGTCCTCATGGAATACAAAAGGGTGGAGTTTTAGGGCCATTGTGTTCCTTAAAAATCAATAAAGTGAATGACGTGAGTGTGTTTTGAATATATTTTATCGGATTACCACCGTGTCAACTCACCATTTTGTCATTACTTTAAAAGTCGTTACATAATTTTTAAAGGGAGAGCATTTGATATACAATGATGTCTTTATTAAATAATTCTATTTGTTCTGTTGACTGTTGTATAACTATTAAAAATAAAACAAAAAATAGAAATAAAAATATAATAAAAAAAGATAAAAATACTGATGATGAAATATTCTTAAAAAAAAAAAAGTTTACTCTTTAGACCAAATGATATATGAAGTGGTAGTGTGGTCAGCATTATACGCAGCCGCCTTTACTTTTCCTAACGTGAATTGGGACTCATCAGAGCTGGGTGAACTCAGGGCTACTATCTTGAAACAGGATTTGAACTCTAGACTTTCGGATTAGTGGTCTAACTGTACCATCACTTTATAAAAGATAATCCTGAAATGGGCAAGGAACTAACCTAACACGACCTTACAGCAATAGCGCAGACTATGGTCTAATTATTCTAAAGACGCTAATTATTCAATGTCTTCATTAATGATTGATCAAGTCAATATTATGTTTCCTCAAGAAGAAAGAACACGCCGACCACAAAAAAATAAATAAATAATAATAATCTTTTTTCAAACAGCTTTTATCAAATCAAAATATAACAACTCTACGAAGCAGACAAGCCAAGAGAAGACAACCACAACACATAAAGCACTCACACTAAACTTAATTAACACGACTCGGACTAGACAAAGAACACAGGACAAAAAAAAACCAGACTGGTAGTAACGTTTATATATAGATCAACTGGATGAGAAATAAGGAATATAGTCAAGCCTTGCTAAATAAAATAATTATTTTTAAATTTTTTTTTAAAGATAATTGATTAATATACTCTTTGATGTCTAGCCCTGGTCACTATTTTAGAAAGAAATCGTCACTAGGAAAACTTAAAAAGTCGTGATTACACCATAGCCTCAACTATGTACATAAACGTACAATAAACCAACAACCTAGCACTTAAATATAATACTTCTAATATACTAAATATTAAAAAACCACCAATCAAACACCCACAACAAATAAAGCAATCACACTTAACATAATTAACACGACTAGACAAAAAACAGAGGACAAAAACAGACTGATAGTAAATAGTAACGGCTATTTATAGATCAACTGTATGAGAAATATGGCCTATTGTAAAGCAAGCCTAGCTGAATAAATTATTTTTAATGACTATTTAAACATATCTTTCAAAAAAAAAATCGATACTCTATTGTTTGTCGTCGCGGCCGTAAAGGAGCGTCACGGAAGACAATAGGAGGAGGGGAACACCTGCTCCAGCTGGAGTATTTTACTATATAACATGTCTGCTCTGGCTGCTCAATATTTTACTATATAAACATGTCTGCACAAAATCGACTCAAAAGGGACCTACTATACTACTCTGGTGACCCAATCAGAGGCATAGTGACCCTTCCCGGCGCACGGGAACAAACTTTCAATTTGGTGGGACCCCCGCCGCCCATATATTTTTATATTTAAAATGCAAAACTGCAGCTAAAATATGAGCTTTTAATTTTTTTCCAATCCATTTTTGCGCCCCCTAAGGTTGGCGCCCGAGGACATATGTACCCCTCCCGCCCTCCCGCCAGAGTTTCTTCCACGCATCTTTTCGGGGGGGCAATGTCACCCCCCCCCCCCTAAGAACGCCTACCACCCTCTTCCCCCGAAACGAAATGGAATTTATATACTTTTGACAGTTGTCCCCCCCCCCCCCGAAAATTTCAAGTGCACCCCCGGAGATAAAAGTCTGGAAGAAACACTGCCTCCCGTCTCCCGTCCCCCTCGCTACGCCTGAGAAGAGCTTTCAGCGTAATGAGTTAAGGTACAAAAGTAGTATAGTAGGTCCCTTTTGAGTCGATTTTGTGCAGACATGTTTATATAGTAAAATATTGAGCAGCCAGAGCAGACATGTTATATAGTAAAATACTCCAGCTGGAGCAGGTGTTCCCCTCCTCCTATTGTCTTCCGTGACGCTCCTTTACGGCCGCGACGACAAACAATAGAGTATCGATTTTTTTTTTGAAAGATATGTTTAAATAGTCATTAAAAATAATTTATTCAGCTAGGCTTGCTTTACAATAGGCCATATTTCTCATACAGTTGATCTATAAATAGCCGTTACTATTTACTATCAGTCTGTTTTTGTCCTCTGTTTTTTGTCTAGTCGTGTTAATTATGTTAAGTGTGATTGCTTTATTTGTTGTGGGTGTTTGATTGGTGGTTTTTTAATATTTAGTATATTAGAAGTATTATATTTAAGTGCTAGGTTGTTGGTTTATTGTACGTTTATGTACATAGTTGAGGCTATGGTGTAATCACGACTTTTTAAGTTTTCCTAGTGACGATTTCTTTCTAAAATAGTGACCAGGGCTAGACATCAAAGAGTATATTAATCAATTATCTTTAAAAAAAAATTTAAAAATAATTATTTTATTTAGCAAGGCTTGACTATATTCCTTATTTCTCATCCAGTTGATCTATATATAAACGTTACTACCAGTCTGGTTTTTTTTTGTCCTGTGTTCTTTGTCTAGTCCGAGTCGTGTTAATTAAGTTTAGTGTGAGTGCTTTATGTGTTGTGGTTGTCTTCTCTTGGCTTGTCTGCTTCGTAGAGTTGTTATATTTTGATTTGATAAAAGCTGTTTGAAAAAAGATTATTATTATTTATTTATTTTTTTGTGGTCGGCGTGTTCTTTCTTCTTGAGGAAACATAATATTGACTTGATCAATCATTAATGAAGACATTGAATAATTAGCGTCTTTAGAATAATTAGACCATAGTCTGCGCTATTGCTGTAAGGTCGTGTTAGGTTAGTTCCTTGCCCATTTCAGGATTATCTTTTATAAAGTGATGGTACAGTTAGACCACTAATCCGAAAGTCTAGAGTTCAAATCCTGTTTCAAGATAGTAGCCCTGAGTTCACCCAGCTCTGATGAGTCCCAATTCACGTTAGGAAAAGTAAAGGCGGCTGCGTATAATGCTGACCACACTACCACTTCATATATCATTTGGTCTAAAGAGTAAACTTTTTTTTTTTTAAGAATATTTCATCATCAGTATTTTTATCTTTTTTTATTATATTTTTATTTCTATTTTTTGTTTTATTTTTAATAGTTATACAACAGTCAACAGAACAAATAGAATTATTTAATAAAGACATCATTGTATATCAAATGCTCTCCCTTTAAAAATTATGTAACGACTTTTAAAGTAATGACAAAATGGTGAGTTGACACGGTGGTAATCCGATAAAATATATTCAAAACACACTCACGTCATTCACTTTATTGATTTTTAAGGAACACAATGGCCCTAAAACTCCACCCTTTTGTATTCCATGAGGACAAAACTATTGTGCGCAATCGTGGCGTGTGAGTATAGAACAATAGCTATACCCCAACGCTCATGGACGGCTAGATAATTAGTGATGCATCTTTTCCGCGAAGCGAGCCGTGAATTGAAAGAAATTAGCTTTTTGACTTTATGTATCAAGCAGGTGACGGGGTATTTTTTCTTTGTAAACCAAGGATGGTAGTGGGGTTCAATGACCTCCAAATCTGCGTGACGCACGCTTGCATAATTAGACCAATTATAGAATGATAGTCAGGATTTTTTTCCCCACGCGTTCATAAAGTATAAATTCAGACGAAGTTTTACTTTAAACACTACTGCTCAGCACTGCAAAGCATCTACACCTCCACCTAACTAGCTACACAACCAGCTACCCTGCTACGGACCGAGCTCACTCCAACTTAGACATTCACATCATCCAGCACTAAGGTAAGGTTAATATTATTTATTTATTTTTTTATTTATAATTTTATTTTTGCTTTTAAGGGAGTTAACGCCATTAATAAAGATATACCATTTAATTAAATCTTATTGTACACCCGACCCACCCACTAGTCCACTAATAAAAAAAAATAAGCTTAGACCCTTTAATTAAGTCTTATTTATTTTTTAAATAAGTAGTCAAATATATTCGCTTTTATTTTTATTGTACAGCCAACCCAATTACTGAACAAGGCATTGAGCTAGCCAACCAGCCGACCCAAACACATCCAGCTGCCCAGTCACATACAACTACCCTGCTACGGACCGATCTCACACCTAGTTAGACATTAAAAGGTAAGGTAAATATTTTAATGGATTTAACCCCGCTAATAAAAATACGATTTTACCCTTTAATTATCTTATTTATGTTTTAAATAAGTTTCAAATGTATTTACTTTAATTTTTATTGTACAATCGACCCACCCACTAGACCACTAATAAAAAAGACGCTTATACTGCCTTATACCCTTTAATTAAAGCTTATTTATTTTTTAAATAAATAATCAAATGTATTCGTCTTAGTTTTTTTTTGTACAGCAGACCCATCCAGCCGACCCAATCACATCCAGCTACCCAGCTATGGCCCGATACACATGTGACATATGTGAACGTACATTCAGCCGTAAAAAAAATTTGACACAACATTGCAAGACTGTACACGGCCGAGAAAGGCATCGATGTATAGAATGCTGGCAAGAATTTACAAGAAAATTTAATTTAACGAGACACTATAGGATAGTGCACACCAACCTACTTACACCAACCGATGCCCCATCAGCATCCGACAGACAAACCGAACAACCGACATTAACATCTGACAGACTAACTGAACAACCTACATTAGCAAACGACAGACAAACAGACAACCTACCTATACAATTAAAGAGACAAAGGACCTATGACGACACAACAAACAAACGCATAAAGACATCTCACAGTAACGTTAATTTAAACACCGACGCTATACCTGTAGATGACCTAAGGGGAGCTGTGGTAGACCTACATTTAGAGGACGTGAACGACTTAGACTTACCGTTAGACGAAATTGACACCCTTTATAACCTAAACAGCGAATTACAAAACATATACATTGACAATTGGCACTCCATACAGACACATACAACTACAGGCAAACATTTATCCAGATTCAATTTTTTTCACAACCCACTACACACTACTCCAATAGATTGGGATACAAAACTTGTAGATACCATATTTAACACACAAACTAAGCGGTTCAAAATAAATTATAGTCACCATACCATTTTAAAACATAAAGAAACAGGAGAATATAGGTTTTTTCACTCAAGTAACAACAATGCATGCGTCTTAGAGCTTCCTAAATTAATTAACAATAGAGTAGATTTTAAAGATTTTTTAGAACACTTAAACACATCAGACATTCTAAATTACGCACAACACAATAGACCCAATACGAAATACGCCGTTGAGATCATTCCAGCCACCACATTCTATCTATATCACCTCAATGAATTTCCCATAGGATGACCTCTCACAAACATCCCGATTTTATTAATCCTTAAACCACAACACACTAGACAAATATTCATTTATACTAGTCCTCACGATAAAGGAACAGGGTGATGTAACAAATACAGGTTTCAGGGCATTCAACACAGGGATTTATACATACACGCAATACAGAAACGCACTTTCTTACATTTATATTAAAAGACAAGTACAGTCAGACAATGTGACAACATCTCCCCTAAACATATAATGCTTTGACATTTATAAATTTAACCATGACTTTAACGACACCTTATACTAATGTAGATATATAAATAACACATTTTTATGACTGTATGTTAATGGGGTTGTTTTTAATAAATAAAATTTAAAATACATTTTAAATCGCCTTTTGTGATTAATTGTGTTTGTTAATTGTGCATGAAGTATAACTTGTATTGAGTATAGATGTATAGTGTTTAATATTTAATGCATGGAACACATGGAAAAAAAAAAACCAACAGATTTACATCACCGCAACATCCGACATAAGGGTTGGGATGGGTACGGGGAGGGCGGAGGAGAAGAAAAAAAAAACACCATAAAATGTATAACGCTACAAATGTTTGGCTTTATTCAACGACTTAAGAGTAGAAATGTGCTATAATTTTATGTATGTCTTCATTGTAACAGTCACCATAACAAATGATTAAACTTTATGATTTTTTTTGTGTGCGAGAAATGCTACCAGTGTGATTGCACCAAGTCCTGCCACAGACCATTTAATTAATGTTTTAAAAGATGCCCAATCTCTCTTATTTTTATCTTCTACAGCAAGGTCTGGTTGAGTTTTATTCACGCCGCACTGAAAGTCAGAGAGATTGGGCATCTTTTAAAACATTAATTAAATGGTCTGTGGCAGGACTTGGTGCAATCACACTGGTAGCATTTCTCGCACACAAAAAAAATCATAAAGTTTAATCATTTGTTATGGTGACTGTTACAATGAAGACATACATAAAATTATAGCACATTTCTACTCTTAAGTCGTTGAATAAAGCCAAACATTTGTAGCGTTATACATTTTATGGTGTTTTTTTTTTCTTCTCCTCCGCCCTCCCCGTACCCATCCCAACCCTTATGTCGGATGTTGCGGTGATGTAAATCTGTTGGTTTTTTTTTTCCATGTGTTCCATGCATTAAATATTAAACACTATACATCTATACTCAATACAAGTTATACTTCATGCACAATTAACAAACACAATTAATCACAAAAGGCGATTTAAAATGTATTTTAAATTTTATTTATTAAAAACAACCCCATTAACATACAGTCATAAAAATGTGTTATTTATATATCTACATTAGTATAAGGTGTCGTTAAAGTCATGGTTAAATTTATAAATGTCAAAGCATTATATGTTTAGGGGAGATGTTGTCACATTGTCTGACTGTACTTGTCTTTTAATATAAATGTAAGAAAGTGCGTTTCTGTATTGCGTGTATGTATAAATCCCTGTGTTGAATGCCCTGAAACCTGTATTTGTTACATCACCCTGTTCCTTTATCGTGAGGACTAGTATAAATGAATATTTGTCTAGTGTGTTGTGGTTTAAGGATTAATAAAATCGGGATGTTTGTGAGAGGTCATCCTATGGGAAATTCATTGAGGTGATATAGATAGAATGTGGTGGCTGGAATGATCTCAACGGCGTATTTCGTATTGGGTCTATTGTGTTGTGCGTAATTTAGAATGTCTGATGTGTTTAAGTGTTCTAAAAAATCTTTAAAATCTACTCTATTGTTAATTAATTTAGGAAGCTCTAAGACGCATGCATTGTTGTTACTTGAGTGAAAAAACCTATATTCTCCTGTTTCTTTATGTTTTAAAATGGTATGGTGACTATAATTTATTTTGAACCGCTTAGTTTGTGTGTTAAATATGGTATCTACAAGTTTTGTATCCCAATCTATTGGAGTAGTGTGTAGTGGGTTGTGAAAAAAATTGAATCTGGATAAATGTTTGCCTGTAGTTGTATGTGTCTGTATGGAGTGCCAATTGTCAATGTATATGTTTTGTAATTCGCTGTTTAGGTTATAAAGGGTGTCAATTTCGTCTAACGGTAAGTCTAAGTCGTTCACGTCCTCTAAATGTAGGTCTACCACAGCTCCCCTTAGGTCATCTACAGGTATAGCGTCGGTGTTTAAATTAACGTTACTGTCGTTGTGAGATGTCTTTATGCGTTTGTTTGTTGTGTCGTCATAGGTCCTTTGTCTCTTTAATTGTATAGGTAGGTTGTCTGTTTGTCTGTCGTTTGCTAATGTAGGTTGTTCAGTTAGTCTGTCAGATGTTAATGTCGGTTGTTCGGTTTGTCTGTCGGATGCTGATGGGGCATCGGTTGGTGTAAGTAGGTTGGTGTGCACTATCCTATAGTGTCTCGTTAAATTAAATTTTCTTGTAAATTCTTGCCAGCATTCTATACATCGATGCCTTTCTCGGCCGTGTACAGTCTTGCAATGTTGTGTCAAATTTTTTTTACGGCTGAATGTACGTTCACATATGTCACATGTGTATCGGGCCATAGCTGGGTAGCTGGATGTGATTGGGTCGGCTGGATGGGTCTGCTGTACAAAAAAAAACTAAGACGAATACATTTGATTATTTATTTAAAAAATAAATAAGCTTTAATTAAAGGGTATAAGGCAGTATAAGCGTCTTTTTTATTAGTGGTCTAGTGGGTGGGTCGATTGTACAATAAAAATTAAAGTAAATACATTTGAAACTTATTTAAAACATAAATAAGATAATTAAAGGGTAAAATCGTATTTTTATTAGCGGGGTTAAATCCATTAAAATATTTACCTTACCTTTTAATGTCTAACTAGGTGTGAGATCGGTCCGTAGCAGGGTAGTTGTATGTGACTGGGCAGCTGGATGTGTTTGGGTCGGCTGGTTGGCTAGCTCAATGCCTTGTTCAGTAATTGGGTTGGCTGTACAATAAAAATAAAAGCGAATATATTTGACTACTTATTTAAAAAATAAATAAGACTTAATTAAAGGGTCTAAGCTTATTTTTTTTTATTAGTGGACTAGTGGGTGGGTCGGGTGTACAATAAGATTTAATTAAATGGTATATCTTTATTAATGGCGTTAACTCCCTTAAAAGCAAAAATAAAATTATAAATAAAAAAATAAATAAATAATATTAACCTTACCTTAGTGCTGGATGATGTGAATGTCTAAGTTGGAGTGAGCTCGGTCCGTAGCAGGGTAGCTGGTTGTGTAGCTAGTTAGGTGGAGGTGTAGATGCTTTGCAGTGCTGAGCAGTAGTGTTTAAAGTAAAACTTCGTCTGAATTTATACTTTATGAACGCGTGGGGAAAAAAATCCTGACTATCATTCTATAATTGGTCTAATTATGCAAGCGTGCGTCACGCAGATTTGGAGGTCATTGAACCCCACTACCATCCTTGGTTTACAAAGAAAAAATACCCCGTCACCTGCTTGATACATAAAGTCAAAAAGCTAATTTCTTTCAATTCACGGCTCGCTTCGCGGAAAAGATGCATCACTAATTATCTAGCCGTCCATGAGCGTTGGGGTATAGCTATTGTTCTATACTCACACGCCACGATTGCGCACAATAGTTTTGTCCTCATGGAATACAAAAGGGTGGAGTTTTAGGGCCATTGTGTTCCTTAAAAATCAATAAAGTGAATGACGTGAGTGTGTTTTGAATATATTTTATCGGATTACCACCGTGTCAACTCACCATTTTGTCATTACTTTAAAAGTCGTTACATAATTTTTAAAGGGAGAGCATTTGATATACAATGATGTCTTTATTAAATAATTCTATTTGTTCTGTTGACTGTTGTATAACTATTAAAAATAAAACAAAAAATAGAAATAAAAATATAATAAAAAAAGATAAAAATACTGATGATGAAATATTCTTAAAAAAAAAAAAGTTTACTCTTTAGACCAAATGATATATGAAGTGGTAGTGTGGTCAGCATTATACGCAGCCGCCTTTACTTTTCCTAACGTGAATTGGGACTCATCAGAGCTGGGTGAACTCAGGGCTACTATCTTGAAACAGGATTTGAACTCTAGACTTTCGGATTAGTGGTCTAACTGTACCATCACTTTATAAAAGATAATCCTGAAATGGGCAAGGAACTAACCTAACACGACCTTACAGCAATAGCGCAGACTATGGTCTAATTATTCTAAAGACGCTAATTATTCAATGTCTTCATTAATGATTGATCAAGTCAATATTATGTTTCCTCAAGAAGAAAGAACACGCCGACCACAAAAAAATAAATAAATAATAATAATCTTTTTTCAAACAGCTTTTATCAAATCAAAATATAACAACTCTACGAAGCAGACAAGCCAAGAGAAGACAACCACAACACATAAAGCACTCACACTAAACTTAATTAACACGACTCGGACTAGACAAAGAACACAGGACAAAAAAAAACCAGACTGGTAGTAACGTTTATATATAGATCAACTGGATGAGAAATAAGGAATATAGTCAAGCCTTGCTAAATAAAATAATTATTTTTAAATTTTTTTTTAAAGATAATTGATTAATATACTCTTTGATGTCTAGCCCTGGTCACTATTTTAGAAAGAAATCGTCACTAGGAAAACTTAAAAAGTCGTGATTACACCATAGCCTCAACTATGTACATAAACGTACAATAAACCAACAACCTAGCACTTAAATATAATACTTCTAATATACTAAATATTAAAAAACCACCAATCAAACACCCACAACAAATAAAGCAATCACACTTAACATAATTAACACGACTAGACAAAAAACAGAGGACAAAAACAGACTGATAGTAAATAGTAACGGCTATTTATAGATCAACTGTATGAGAAATATGGCCTATTGTAAAGCAAGCCTAGCTGAATAAATTATTTTTAATGACTATTTAAACATATCTTTCAAAAAAAAAATCGATACTCTATTGTTTGTCGTCGCGGCCGTAAAGGAGCGTCACGGAAGACAATAGGAGGAGGGGAACACCTGCTCCAGCTGGAGTATTTTACTATATAACATGTCTGCTCTGGCTGCTCAATATTTTACTATATAAACATGTCTGCACAAAATCGACTCAAAAGGGACCTACTATACTACTCACCAGCCCATCCGGGTACTCAACTAGGACACTGGACACAGTCTGTTTTCATCCACGTTTGTCAACAAATCAGTTTGTGCATGAGTTAATCAGCAAAAGTGTGTAGAGTTCGGTTGACATTTGTCGCATTTAGTGGAGCTGTTACGATGTAGCTACTAGGCGCATTTGTCTAATTGGGCAGCACGCTGGTGGTCCGCTAAACACAATCAAAGAATATCTACCGCCCCCCCCCCCCCCCCAACGAAATGGAATTTATATAGAAAATATATACTTTTAAAAGTGTCATCTCCCCCCCCCCCCCCACCCCCACCCCCATCCCCCCCCCCCCCCCCCCCGGAGAAAAAAATTCTGGAAGAAACACTGTACTGGTAGCAGCCTAAAAACGAATGTACTTGCGAATGTAAAATATAAAGTACTAAACCAAGACAGAATAATCTTTTCTTTTACGATTTCGACAGACAGTTCTTTAAGGAAGATAAAGACAAAGACGGTTGAGCATAGAAATGACCACACTATCCCCTTATATTCCGAGGTTAGAGAACATCCAAACTCTACTTCATCTTACCTATTGATTGTCATGTCCAATAGGAATTCTACGGAATACGTTCACATCATGACGTAACCCTCGCGCAGGGAATGGGCGGGCACTAATCTAGTGCGCATGTCACTGCCGCTGTCACACCATTGGCTGACAGCGGAGTCGAGGGCGGTCGATAGACGAACCCCGGCAGACTATTCCTTGCTACCAGACTGGCAGGAGTTTGTAGGCTGGTACCGTTCTAACGGTTCTTCCTGTCTGGCGCAGCGGTGAACTACCCTCGGCTCAACGACTGACGGGACGGGGAAGTAACGGTACTAGGCCGTGGAATGGATGAAGTGAAGGGGTGGTGAAGGTGGGGGGGGGGGGGGGGGGGCGGAGAATGCAAATTGGGGTTAATGTCCTGCTCCAGATTTAGAATAAAGGGGGCTGGGTAGGTGGGGGTCATATTAGTGGGAAGGAATTGATCTGGAGAAAGAAAAAAAAAGGGGGGGGGGGGGTAAAGTCATAAAGTCATAAAAATGTAATTAACAGGGTCGCTTGTGATTGTGAATAAAGCCATGCCCGGTCGTTAAATGTTAGTCTTTTTTTTTATTTGTTCAGCCCCATTACCCCCCCCCCCCCCACACACACCTACCCAATAGATCCTGTTGGTACTTGTCGGTCTCAGGATTAATTTCACGGCATTATGGTTCTGTTTTTTTTCCCATTCATCTTGGATGTGCATTAGACTGAATAGGTCATGCGCTAGCTAGCGTGTTCGTACAACTTGGATGCGCATTAGGCTAAATAGGTCATTATTGTGGTGTTTATTTTAGAAATAAAAAAATAGCGTAAAAAAGCTTGTTTTTATCATCAGAAAGCACCAAAAACATTTATAAAAACGAGTGAATAAGATCTTGTATCTATGTTCGAATTATTACAATACTATTTCCGGATACCGGTGGTCACTCAAAAATCGGAAGCAATCCAATTATGAGGTCTGCTACTTATATATGATAATTTCGTCTACCTAACTCAAACAGCACTCAAGTTATCGTGTTCAATTGGAAATAGAGTCAAGTGTCTCATCTAGTTACTTGTAATAGTTCAAAAGTTAAAAGAAACCTGAGCATACAATGTTATAATTATACGTGAAATTTCGTCCACCATTCTTATCACTTCCGGTTACCGGAAATCGTTCAAAAGTTAAAAGAAAAGTATAACTTATAAATGAAATTTCGTCAACATAACTCAAGTTTTGTTTTGTGTTAACTACATACATACAGACACACACAGAGACAAAATGGCAAAAGTACGTTTTTCCGACTTAAAAGGGTGTAAAATAAAACAACTCGATTTCGACTTGTTTGCACAATTACAAAACATTCTCTATACTCCGCATACGAGAGAAAAAAATGGTTTAATAAATAAACAATGAAGAATATACAGTCCACTTAATCAAATAAACTATCCAGCTTTACATTTTGTTCTCGCACTCTTCTTTAGCAACACGGTACATCCATCCATGACAAGTCCACTCTCTAACAACCCTCTAACAACCCTCCAACACAGTGTGTCTCCCCCCCCCTAAACAAGTCTACCGCCCCCACTCCTCCACCCCCACCCCCACTCCATTGATACGTTTTTCAACTTAAGCCGGTACTTTTTTACCTATACAAAAATGCTCACCAGTATTTTCAAGCACTGGATGGCCGTGAATTCTAGACACCGACTTCCAGTCATTTATTAGACTAGGCAGCCATTTTTTTAAAATTTATTTACACCAAATTTATTACAAAACAAACAATTTTGTGACTGGCACAATTCAAATAATATTGAATCTGTCTTTTGTTTTAAAAGCTGAAGTAAGTGTGCCTGGTATTTGTAAGTTTGTTGTCATAAATAGTTATCAGCTTTCGCGTCGTTTTAATTGTGTAACAGGGTTATTTTTTTCATCGTCCTGAATTTTCTTTGTATGTCTAGACTTGGTTTCTTTTGTGAAGAAATCTGTTGTTGAATAGTCATTCAAGTGATTAGATTTTGGAAAGTTCTAGTCGTCAGATAAGTAGATTTTTCTTTCTAGCCGTACACGAAAGTAGATTTTCCGATGTACAGTCTCTTAGATTTTACCAACGAGGTTTATACAGTGGCCGTGTGGCCGTGACCTCTCTGACCTTCACGACCCTGTGGTCAAGCTCCTTGTACCTGGTCATGACGTCATCAATCTTGGAAGGTACGCTACAAGTCTTCCAGGTGTCTTCTGGACACTTCCGGTAATGATGTAAGATGGCCTCGTTAGGTTCAATGTTGACCCTGGCGTAGTGGACGGTGTGTTAGAAATGTTCTCTAAAAACTTTCGACAAACTTCACTCTAAGGTGGATTTCAATTTAAAATATAAAACATAATTACACGAAAAATATTTGTTACATTTCGTATTAAATTACTTAGTAATGGATGGCGTCGTCAAATTATAAATTTATAATAGAGCGTTCGGCTGCAAGTCTAAAGGTCTCGAGTTCGGCTCCTGCAGAATGCCCCTGAGTCCACCCAGCTCTGATGGGTACCTGACTCATGTTGGGGAAAGTAAAGACTGCCCCATTAAAGCTTTAATGTGTATATTAAAAAATTACATGAACTCTACTACATATGAAGTAACCATTGGTCGTGAAAACACTACAACACAAGGCTACTACAAAAATACTCACGTATTAAATTCAGGCTTTGAGAACACTTTGTGAGTAATGGACGTGATGACACGTGACGGCTTGTACACGTACTTGTAGCACTCCCATCGTGGTACTGTGGTGTTCCTGTATGACGTCACTCATTAGCTCAACGGTTTAACACATCAGATTAAAACTTACTTACTTTTTAATGACCTTTAAAAATGGCTTAATTTTTAAAAACGTAGCAATGTTCATACACGGATAGTCTATCTCTTACTCTAAATAAAAAAATTAGTTTAAAACATTCAAAATTGACAGTTTCCACTGTCACCAAACTATCCTTGTGCTCTTAAATCTGCCATATAAATGTCACGTCAGAATCACTGAACCGTGTTACTTCAACAGATATACCAGATGTAAGGGCATAAGTGAGCTAGCGATAACCTTGAACTTTTCAGTCTAAAAGCACACCTTGCCTCACCTGAACCACCTGAACCACCTTTAAAAACCTGAACCACCTTGACTCACCTGAAACACATTGACTCACCTGAACCACATTGACTCACCTGAACCACATTGACTCACCTGAACCACCTTGACTCACCTGAACCAACTTGGCTCGCATTAACCATCTTGACTCACCTGAACCACCTTGACTCACCTGAACCACCTGAACCACCTTGCCTCACCTGAACCACCTGAACCACCTGAACCACCTGAACCACCTTGACTAACCTGAACCACCTGAACCACCTTGACTCACCTAAACCAACTGACTCACCTGAACCACCTTGACTCACCTAAACCACCTTACGTCACCTGAACCACCTTGCCTCACCTGAACCACCTTGACTCACCTGAACCACCTGAACCACCTTGACTAACCTGAACCACCTGAACCACCTTGACTCACCTAAACCAACTGACTCACCTGAACCACCTTGACTCACCTGAACCACCTTACGTCACCTGAACCACCTTGACTCACCTGAACCACCTGAATCACCTTGACTCACCTGACTCACCTGAACCACCTTGACTCACCTGAACCACCTGAACCACCTTGACTCACCTGAACCGTTTGACCATCAGCTGTTCCTCAGGATTGCTTGGCTCCCAGGTGGTGAGAAAAAATTCCGTGTGGAAGAAAAGAGCTGAAGCCGTCGGGTGCTGGGACCATTTTTCCTGTCATACACAACATAGAAAGTACAATGCTGGGACCATTTTTCCTGTCATACACAACATAGAAAGTACAATGCTGGGACCATTTTTCCTGTCATACACAACATAGAAATCAAAGTAATTGATTGGACCATTTTTCTTATTTACATCAACATAAATATTAGGGTCACTGATGGGACTATTTTTCCTTTGATGCACAACACAAAAATCAAAGTCACTGGGTTGAGACTTTGAGATTTAAACAACCGTAAACTATGTCAATACAAGTGAGAAAAAGAAAACTACATACAACTACTTATAAAGTTAACTTATTATAATGAAAAGCTTCAATTTGCAGGTAAAACTTCGATGTAAATGATTTGAGTGTTTTTTATATATTTATTTATTTTATTTTATTTTTTTTTTTTCCATGAATAAGTTAAAAACTTCAAGTTTATAATGTTTTAAGGTTGTAATTACCTGAAAAAACGTTTTTAAATTGACTGCCTGTCGTGGTATGATCATCTCATCCATGTCATGACTGATGACGTAATCATAGCCCGCCATCTTATGCCTACACTCGAGGACCGCCAAAGTCTCGTCATAATTAAACTGTGCCGTGTGCTTGTACGCCTCTGTCAGTGATCGGGTTTCCGGCTCCCCCGGAAGTTCGTACGGCTGCAGATCTAGGATCCCTTCCTGTTGGTAATGTCTAAACACCCGCGTTAAACCCTCGGGATTTCCCAAGTCGTAGATCAGAATTTTATCAACTCCCAGAAGTTTTTGCATCTCAAACCATTCAATGGCTATTTGTGGTTCCACACCTCCACTGTGAGCTATTTTACCACAAAGTGCAATGCCGGGTTGTTTTGTTGGGTACAAGACTTTCAGGTAATCTTTCGTATCTGTTGGGCACTTAGAACTCGAGCTTAAGGTCACGTGTTTTGGCATGTAGTTTGCAGATTTAACGGTCCCATGACAGACGTATTGCCGTGCGACATACAATTTTTCCCATGACCAACTTCCTACGATAAACTCCCGGAAATAGATAACAGCCGGCGTCACGGCTAGAGTCACTGACTCAGAGTCATGGTAGAGGACGCAGCAGTAGTAGTCTTGACTAGTGGCGTCAAGCGTCGTGAGGATCAGCTCCACGTCAAAGCTGGGGATATTTTTAGCTTCCAGCTGCTTCTTTTTCTCCTCGTATTCAATGTTGGCTATAGCCGAGTAGATGTATATATCTTGGCCTGGGACCCGAGTGAAAGGGCGACTGGGCGGGATGTTGGTGATGGCTGAGTCAGTAGAGTACTTGGCTGGTTGTGTATGGATCTGATTTGGTTTGCTATCTTCCCACATTGCACATTTACTCATCTCCCCATGATGATTGTAGCCAATCACATGAAGCTGAGGAAAATAAAGGTGCACAACACCATGCAATTTTTAAAATTATTGTACAATTAATATTAATTTCATATATTATGAGATAGTAAAATTATTAAAGAAAAGTAATGACAGAAGGGGGGATAATTCATCGCTTCCGAAACCGCAGGATACTATTAACCACAACATCAACCACAAACTCCAACACTACCTGTACCATACACCAACACATCGCTATCAACACGACACATCCCACTACACCACATATTATAACCCTAAACTTGACCCTCTAGTCCTACGATCTCCACATAATCATAACACACACCATACCCACATATCCCCATACAGCCCAAATTAAAACCACACACATACACAACACACGGAATAGACCACACTTCGGACGACCCCACTTCACACCCCCTCACCCCGCACGACACCATAAACAACAACCCAAACACAACCCAAACAAAGCCCCACAAAACCCCATTCCACAAACCACCACACCCTCCAACCACCACCCAAAAACCGGAATAGCAACATCACACCCCCTACCCAAACGCTACAACTACAATATAAAATACAAATTAAAACCACACTCCACTAACCATATTCCATTGCACCACATAGCACGACCATGACCAACCTACTAAACACACAATACACATCTCAATCCACTTTAAACACACTATACACGCTACTACACACTTAATCGAGATAGCACACTGAGTAGATCGACTCTCACACTATTCGCCCCATAAACCACTCCACACTCCCCCTGCAAGACACATGACCCTCACTCCAAAGGCCACCCCTTCCCACAACCCTGATACACCTAACCACAGCACCCGCACACCAACACGCAAGCAGCGCGACACAACCCCACACTCAATCACTCAATCACTCATCACACACAACATACACCTCACTCACACCCCAACACGCAAGCAGCGCGACACAACCCCACACTCAATCACTCAATCACTCATCACACACAACATACACGTCACTCACCATGCTTATAAAGCCACCAAAACTTTACCTCTTATAATTTCACTAGTCATAATCTTACTCGTACATCTAACCTAACGATAGCACTAAAGCCAACATCAAATCGGCGAAAAATTTCACAGCAAATACGTATTGATTTATTAAACAAATTCCAAACCTTCCATGTATTTAAATTGTTTAACATTACAATGTGATTGGCTACAGTCATCATGGAGAAAGGAAAAATATGCAGCGGGGGAAGAAAACAAACAATAATAAATGCGACAGGAAAAAATAGAAATGTAAGGTTAATATAAACTTTAAAAGCGAAATATAACATTAGAATTATTTCCTTTTCAAGTGGTCTCCCCTACTGTAAAAAGTTAATAATTTTTAAAATATTTCATTGCAATCACCCTTTTATTAAATATTCTTTCTTAAACTTTACTGCATATCAACAAAAACATAATTATTTATTAATAAACTTAAATTAAAAAAAAAAGAACTTTATTTTTCTCAGCTCATTTTTTTGTTTGTCATATGGGAAATAATAAAACCATTGTCGACAAACAAACAAAAATAGAATAATTAGTAGAAGATTCTTTGTCAGACAATTAAAATTAAATTGGCATCAAATAAATTTTTTTAAAAAAGAAACAAAAAAATTTCTAATTAAACAAAAAAATCAAAATATGTAATTATACTAATTTTTAAAAAATCTTTACAAAAACTGTAAGTGATGAAATTATAGTTAATATTTTTTTAAAAATTAACGCCTTTTGGGGACCGTCGATTACACTCATTTTAACATTTTTGTATTGAACATAAGCCGATGAAAAGCAGTTTAGAATTATTTTATCAATTCAAATATAAAAAAAAAACGCCCTCCACCCCTCCTATAAAATGAACCAGAGTGGCCAGGGAAAGTAAAACAATGAAAGTCGCAACAAGTGTTTTCAATGATAAAATACACAATAACGGATAATAGGTACAGCCTAGTAGTTTATTTATATTAAATAATATAATATTTCTTGTCACCACAAACCCCTGACTCTACTAATCCAAAAGTGTTTGCTAAATGACTATTATAATACTATTTTATATTTGTTTGAATATTTCTAGCCTTAGTAAAACGGGAGTAATTTTGTACTTATTTCTCAAATGTTATCAAATATTCAATTTTGTTTGAAAATTATGTTTTCTGGCAACAATCATTTGGAAGCATTTGGAACCAGCTTTTCAAACATTACAATTCAGGAATTTTATATTCCCTTTAATTAGTATTTGTATAATTTATGATTGTGTCTTTGAACCTGTGTTAAACTACCCAATATATTATTACTATTATTTGAATTGTTTAATTTATTTATTAAAAAAAACAGCAAAAAAAAAAAACAATCCTAGGATGACTGCTATAGATAAAGATGTTTGAAAGGGAAGAATGTTTGATTTGATGTTTCTCAGTGTACTCAACAAATCATAAAGAGTGCTTATAATATTTATAATGTTATGTTTTCTTTACTTCCAAATTTACTGCAACTCTACTTATAAGTCCAAACTCTCAACCCACCCCACCCCTTTTTTTTTCAAAAATATCTGCAATGAAAGAAAGTAGGCGTACATGTCACAAATAATACTACTTTTGTAAACCTATATCAGTCCTCACAAGCCGATGATGAAAACTGTAATACTAAAGCGAACATTGCACGGTAAACTGACGCTGTAAATTACATGTCTGAGGCAAAAGAAGAAAAAAATATATACCCAGAATTGTATAAATAAATATTGTTGACATGGATATACCGATGAGTGAATGACACACTACCTAGCGGCTTAACATTTGTTATCAAAGAAGACTAATTGTTAAATTCGACCCCCCTGTATGGTATTTAGCCTGATCCATCAGATGGAATATCATTGAATGTATGACATCATAATTGAAACGTAATTTAAAATTTAGGTTGGGTGACGAATACATCTATTTTTAGAGGTTATTCAGATTTTTTGACGATTTCACACAAACATGTCATCTTGATCTTAATCTGATTTAAAGACGACCACGTCGGAAGATGTACGTTAATTCTTTTATTGTTTACACTCACTTTGTACATAGATCTAAATCTTTTTGTCAAGTAGCCTACCGGCCTGTATTTGAAACCCATTAGTCATAGGGTTAAGGATAAGTTCCTCTTGATTATATCTTCCAGTACAATATGTCTGTGTTAATTGCCTTTCCTCAAATCTATGTAACAGCTAATCATGAACTCTAATGTAATTACGTCAATTTAATTAATCTAATTAATTAAAACACTTACCACCCAGTTCTTGGAGCTTATCCTGATTGTCAAAACGAAAACAACGAAAACAAGAGCTCCTAGCTGGCACTTTCTCGACATCACCGGCATGTTTTCTGGGAGGTTGAGACACTTCGTTGTAGACTATCCTGTGTTATCTGAACCTTAATCACGCCGTATGAAATGTGAATACTCGACTCCAACTTTTCCTAGCCGATTCCAACATAAAATTTCTTGCTATCTGAACCTTGATCACACCGTATGAAATGTGAATACTCGACTCCAACTTTTCCTAGCCGATTCCAACATGAAATTTCTTGCTATCTGAACCTTAATCACGCCGGCTGAAATGTGAATACTCGACTCCAACTTTTCCTATCCGATTCCAACATGAGACTGCTTTCTCCTGCTGTGGATAATCAAACTCAACTCTGCCTAGCTGAATTCGGTTGAGAATTGATTAAATGCATGCTGGTTGATAGTTTACCAAACGTTGCGCGCGCCTATTAATGAATTAAACATATAATTGATAAACAATTGTTAAAGTTTTGTATGAAGAGGACTAGTCTAGGTTTTATTCGTAAACTTTATCAACATACATAGATCTAGAATAATTCAAGTTTTCATCACAACATATGTGTGACGAGGTCTAGTCTAGGTTTTTTTTTCTTAACTTTATAAACAAACATAGGTCTAGAATAATTCAACTTTATCCACAAACAGAATAATTCAAGTTTTCATCATAATATTTGTGTGACAAATGTTTTCAAATGTTATTTATAGTCTAAGTTTACCCATACACCATTAAAATTAACGGAGACTTGGCATAGAACTGTCTTGAAGTGCTTTTTATACTTTACTTTATGAGTGAATGTTGTTATAATCGATTGCCGTTGAAGAAGTCTACATATGTACTCCTTCGTCCAACATTTTTTTCTATTTAAAAAAAAAATTAAAATCGGAAATCACCCACGACTTATTTTAAATTTAATCATTTATGTCAAGTCATGAGAATGAATCATCCGGCAGAATCACAAAAATTCGGAACTTGTTTCGCTAGGCAAGGCTCTATGCCCGGAAACACTAGACTTTGTTTAAAGCTCGAAACACTTTGGATTAAACTAGTTTTGTCATTTTAAATGAAAAGTAATTATGTAATCTTTTTTCATCGCCTGTCAACACTTAAACAAAAAGTTTCATGTCTTTTCCTCACAAATAAGTTTCGAGCGGATCGACATGAACATGCTTTTAACTTCGATACTCGTGTGTTGTATAAAAGGCTCCTGGACAATGACCACTCGGACATCCGCACTAACATAAACCTCGTGACATAAATTATTCTGGATAACAACACCCCCCCCCCCCCCCCCCCGATTGAGGATTATACAAGGAAATACGAATCATAACCAGAAAGAAAGATATCAATATGAAGGTAATATTTTATATAATTTTGTATTTAATTAAATTAATTAAAATTTTAACTACTAACAACACGGTTTCTACTTAAAAAAATGTTATTCCATGGGACGGAGTGGCCTAGAGGTAGAAAGCAAGACTGTTAACCCGTTAGCGTAAGTCTCGAGTTCGAATCCAGGTTCAAATCAGTAGACCGTGACTTCACGGGTACCTAACTCACGTTAAGGAAAAAAAAAGGTGGCTGGGTATAGTGCTGACCACACTATCTCTTCATATGCCGAGGTAACAGAAACAAGTAAACTCTACTTCACTTGCCCCATACACCGTCAGGTTTGAATGGGGAACTTTACTTTTAATTCTATTCGGCCGTCATGGAAAGACGTCATTTGTGTTTGATCAAAGAGCGGGGAGCTTGAAGAAAGTAAACAGCCCCCCCCCCACCCACCCCCCTCACCCGAACAAAATGGAATTTATATAGAAAACATACTTTTACCAGTGTCCGACCACCTCCCCACCCCACCCGGAAAAATTAGTCCGCTCCACCCCCCCACCCCCCCGCTGGAAGTGTTATGTACCCCACCCCTCCACCCCCGGAGAAAAAGTTACCAGTTTAACGTGGGAGTTTTCGCCATGTCAATAAACACAGGAATATGTTTTATATAAACACAGAACAATATATTGAGAGTTACGCTCGAATTTTTAAAAATTTCAATAACGGCCGTTTGGAGTATTTGCGAGGCATTGATCACAAACTCCATTTTTAAAATGTTGATTAATTTAAACTATCAATTTATAATTTAAAAAAAAAAAACTATTTTTTCCCCAATCTTTGTGTTGTTTTTAATTTTTTTAAATGTCTGTTTCTTATCATCATTAGTATTTCTGATATAAACCTCAGTTGGGAGGAAGGTGGTATTTTGCAAGGGTTTTACGTCGCTGGGTGGGGGAGGGGGGTTCCCTGGGGGTTTATGTC
Organism: Physella acuta; assembly: GCF_028476545.2. Lineage (NCBI taxonomy): Eukaryota > Metazoa > Mollusca > Gastropoda > Physidae > Physella > Physella acuta. The sequence goes on from NW_026731549.1 coordinate 214,611, forward strand.
CAGGGGGTATATGAACGGATACCCCCCATGTAATTATAAAGTGACAGTTTGTTTTTAATGAGTTAAAAGAATTGTTTTGCTGTTTAAGTTTTCCCAAAAAAATAAAACAACGTTGATTGATAAGCGCAACACAAATGCTAAACACCACGTAAAAGTAATTAAGTCACTTGAACAAGGGGTATAGAGTATGGATCATTAATTGTTATAAAAAGTGTAACAGTTAAGTTATATTACAAATAAGCTGGTACATACGCTACAGTCGTATAATAAGATCCAACGTCACTAGAAATCTTGAACTAAACACTGAAATACATTTCAAATAAACCGAACAGATCGGCTGAAAGAATTGAATTATAAGCACCACGCTGAAATCCGATCAATGTGTTTCTTGCACACAATGCTGCTGAATCCAGGGCAGTCGCCTCGTTAGAGTTCTGGCATGAGTTGGCCGTACGGAGGTAGGGGGTGAGGGGTAGGGGGTGGGGAGTTGGCCGTACGTACGTATGGGGTGGGGAAGGGGGGTAGGGCAGTTGGCTGTACGTAGGTAAAGGGTAGGGGGTTGGGCGTACGTAGGTAAGGGTATGGGGTGGGGAGTTGGCCGTACGTAGGTAGGGGGTAGGGGGTGGGGAGTTCGCCGTACGTAGGTAGGGGTGGGAGGTAGGGGGTAGGGGGTGGGGAGTTGGCCGTACGTAGGTACGTAGGTACGGGGTGGGGGGTAGGGGGTATGGCAGTTGGCCGTACGTAGGTAGAGGGTAGGGTAGGGCGTACGTAGCAAGGGGGGTGGGGAGTTGGCCGTACGTAGGTAGGGGTAGGGGGTGGGGAGTTGGCCGTACGTAGGTAGGGGGTAGGGAGTTGGCCGTACGTAGGTAGGGGGTAGGGAGTTGGCCGTACGTAGGTAGGGGGTAGGGAGTTGGCCGTACGTAGGTAGGGGGTAGGGAGTTGGCCGTACGTAGGTAGGGGGTAGGGAGTTGGCCGTACGTAGGTAGGGGGTAGGGAGTTGGCCGTACGTAGGTAGGGGGTAGGGAGTTGGCCGTACGTAGGTAGGCAGTGGGAGGTAGGGGGTAGGGGAATTAACGGCAAGGTTCTGCGTGAGGCGTATTTATAGTTCTTTAGCGTAAGACTTTTTTAAAAATGTTTTTAGGTTTGGTTTTCAAACGAGGTTTATGTTAATGTTCGTTTAATTTCGGTAGAGTTTTTAAATTGTTGTACAAATGTTGGCGTTAGGCCGGGTGGTCACGTGTGGTCTAGCCCGTGGGTCTACCGTGGAAAATCCCTGTTGGCCCCTGGCCGGTGGGTCTACCGTGGAAAATCCCTGTTGGCCCCTGGCCCGTGGGTCTACCGCGGAAAATCCCTGTTGGCCTCTTGCCCGGGACTTTAACTTTTTTAACTTTTATTTTCAAATACAAGTAATTACATCAGCAAATACAAATGTGTGTGTGTGCGTTAGTCGGTAACATAATTTAAACATTTATAAAATGTATCATTACATGGTGAACTTTACTAAAAAAGGATTTGTCGATCAACAATTCAAATGAAGGTAATTAGAATTAAAGAAATACAAAAATTGTATTTTTACTATGATAGTCTTAAAATGTAATACATTTTTTTTAATTAATCGACAATGCTTTTATTAAACATGAAAATTATATATTTATTATTTCATATTATTTTTCAAATTTTTTTTGTATTTATTTTTTTATTAGTAGAGCAATATTTTATGAATAAATTATGTATTTCCGAGAACTATATATCAAAATTAGAATGATACTGAGATATTCTTACGCTGCAAGGATGAATGTGGGCCTACGACTCAAACTTTTAAAAATTATTACGAATTCGAGGTTATCAAAAAACGACGTTCAGCTTTTTGACGATTTTAATCTTCCATCCCCGCTCCTAATCCTGACACGCTGTCACAAACATCTAGATCACTCACCGCCCCTCCCCCTCCCCCAAAGAAAAAAAATGGCGTAACTACTCAGCACGTTTTTTTTTTTAAACATCGCTATTTTTCTAAAATATATCTGTGCTCGGTTAAGTATGGTAATTGTTTGTAATGCTACTTACACAAATCGCATTTTACAATGCTAAATAACAGCTAAATTTCAGTTTCTATTTTTACTTATTTTTAAAAAATACAAATGTGTGTCTACACACTTTCGGACACAACCCACATCTCACATTGTCACAAAAATCCCCCCACCCTTCCCACCCCCCTTAAGAGTTTAACGTCTTTTGTGTACGACCCCTCAGTAGTAGAAGGCCTAGCCTCACCACAAAAGAAATGGTCGCGTCGGACCATACACAGCCGGCCGAGACTTCAATGCCACCCGTTCCGGTTGATTGAATCAAGCTGACCTGACCATTCATGTCTCAGGCGATCAATGGAGCGAGGCCTGACGCTCTGGACACTAAAAAACACGGAACAAAGACCCAGCTAAAAACACGGAACAAAGACCCAGCCAAAACGTGTTGACAGCTTGAATTTAAAGCACCGCTCTACACACACAAAAAAACCCACCTGCGATAGACATTTTATCGTTGGTCTTATTTCAGTTGCTGACCCACTTTGTCGTATACATACATACATATATATATATACACATATATATATATATAGTATTAATGATATATAGTCATGATTTGACTTGTTGCTATACACCAGATAAGACTATTGATATAATAGCCCGACCGTCGATATATAAATCTTTAAGAGTACGCCTATTAAGCTTTTGGTTGTGGTAATGAGTCGCGACTATACAAGATCTCTTAAAGATATCGCACAAACGTTGTAAAGAAATTTGAAGCAGAACTATTTTGTCAGGGGATCTATACAAGTTTATCTAGTGTGGCGTTAATACATTAAGGCGCTATTCATCCTGCCACCGCTCCCCCACCCTTTAATATATATAGTCTAATAGACCATTGGATGTTAAGATGAAAAGAGCGAGATATTGCTTATGTATCAGCCCCCCCCCCCCTCTCCACACAGCTGATGGACCCAAAAGTCTTACGGACACTCATAGGCTTAGCGACCCCTCCCGGCGCCCGGGGACAAACTTTCGATTTGCGCCCCCCCCCCTCGAACTTTTCATTTGCACCCCCCCCCCCCCTCAAACTTTCGATTTGCACCCACCCCCCTCGAACTTTTCATTTGCACCCCCTCAAACTTTCAATTTGGCGCCCCCCTAAGGTCGGTGCCCGGGGACATATGTCCCCCCCCCCCGCCCCCCCCCTCGCTACGCCTCTGCGGACACTAAATCTCTTGACAAAATATTTTAGACATAAATTATCCTTTAGTCAAAACGTATGAGAGAAACTTTTTTTTGCGCTTGGCGTAGAATAAAACGGTAAATATACGGGCTTAGTAGTTTCATAGGGGTATATTCAGGGGTAGGTTAGTTGTATGATCATATAGGGGTAGGTTAGTTGTGATCATAGAGGGGTAGGCTGGTTGTATGTTTTAAAAGTGCATATATTAAGAAACATTACATTTTAGAACGTAATAATTAAAAAAAAATGTAAGTCCTACATGACGTTGTTAAACTCGTGACAATGTTCTCTGAGATGAAACTTAAATACAAAAATACAGTGAGTGTTTCTGATCTGTTAGAAAAAAAATCATGGATTAACAATAAAGTATCATGAAGCATCGTGTTTCATGACGCAGTGGAAAGACTTTTATTCAGTTTCTTTATGTTACGGCCATTAAGATTTAGTCACTTGACTGAGCAGCTAGCACACATAACGGCTAACCAATACACAGTTGTGTGTCAATCGACCAGTCTATCGCGGTGTCCTTGGCTGATGCGCGAACGTCACAGAGGCCTGGCTTTTTTTTTTGTGGAGCAAGTTTGGAACAGCTTCTCAAACTGTCGTCTTTTCCTAGAGGAAATATTTTAAAATGTTGTGGAATATATGTTTCTTTTCGTCGCAAGTGGCGTACTTGAAATTAGTTTTATTATGATTTTTACATGTTTTAAGTAAACCGTACCTAAATTTTTTGTATAGTGAAGGTAAGAAGATTTAACGATTTTCTTTTCATTTACATGGTTTTTATCCCAAAAAAAAGTATATTTAAAAAAAAAATAAGGTATAGGCCTACATGTCTTGTACGTAAATTTTGTTTTTATTATTTACCTTACTTTTCGCAAAAGTCTAGCGGTTACCCTCTGGTATGGAGGATAGGTTACATTTAGTGAGAGGAAAAAAGTTTGATTCTTATTTCAGTCTTCTTTTCTGATGAGAATTGAGTCTATGATGACCTTTTACAAAAGAAAGAGAGAGAGAGAAAGAGAGACAGAGGGGGGGGGGAGGAGGAAAAAGAGAGGGGGAGAGAGAGAGAGGTAGTGGAGACAAGGAGAGAGTAGCAGTAATCTGTTGAGCTACATTCCACCACTACACTACAGTATAACATTTGGCTGTTTATTATTTAGACGTTATACACAATATTTTTCTTAAAGATGTCATCTTAGATATTGCTGTATTTAAAAATAAAATGGTAAAAAACCCGTTTAAATTACAATTAAAGTGGAATTTTTGTAATAGGAACTACATTCATAATTAAGACTAAATCTTTCAATCCGTTCCTTATCGAGTCGATTAGTTAGACGGGACGTCGGAATTCTCGAGTTCTTCAAGAACCCTTGGGTTAATCCATCCCTGCGACTAGAAATAGAGTAGACCGTGAACGTTATGGCCTCGATAGTGAGGCCAGTTCTTCCAAGACACACTGTCAGAATAGTGAGACCAAATCTACAAAACATACTGTAATAATAGTGAGACCAATTTCACGATTCACAATCTCTATAGTGAGACCAATTCAACCAAGACACATTATCTCAGCAGTGATACCGAGAAACAACCTCCCCTCAACAAGTCATAAAATCCTCACGTTTATTTGTGACTTGGAAATGCCTTCAATATCCAATGTAACTTTGATTTTAAAATTCGTCCACTTTCTAGAGTCATGCTTTACTTCTATTTAATCTATACTACACAGTGCTTTGTTAATTTGTATTTGTGTTGGGATTTGTAAAAAAAAATTGTCCTTCCTACATTCTGGTTTTTACATAACTCAAGATACATAACACGGTATACACGAAGTTTTCACGTAATGAAGTCAATTATAGAACTTTTGAAATTATTCTATTCTGAAACATTTTATTTGTATCTAAATTGTACATTGTAGGTGAGAAGGAAGGTGGTTACCTGATCTTGGCTCACCGATATGTCCCATATTTGTTCTGAGTAGTGTTCGCCCGGAGGGGGGGGGGGGAAGAGGAAGGAGGGGAGGTGTCGTGTGGCGGCAATACCTGTAGACAATATTGGAGCGATACTTATGGGCGATACTGGGGCGACTCCCATGAAAAATACTAGGTGGGGACCTGTGGCGATACTCGAGCGATACCTGTGGGCGATACTGGGGCGACTCCTGTGGAAAAGAGACTTGGTGGGGATATGTGGCGATACTCGAGCGATACCTGTGGGCGATACTGGCGTGGAATCTTCAAGCTATACACGAGCAAACACATGGACGATAGATGTTTGGAGAGGTTGTTCAAATATATTTTTTTTCGGTGAACTTATTAAATTTCAAAGTGGATTTGGTGACATTTTTTGCTCAGTGAATGCGCTATCATAAAGTAAATTTTAATTGAATAATTTTTATACAAGCTTTTAGTTTTACACATTTAGTGAGTGATATAAAAATACTCAAATGGTCAACCGACATTTAGTGAGTGATATAAAAATACTTAAATGGCCAACCAACCTTTAGTGAGTGAGATAAAAATACTCCGATGGCCAACCACCAACGGCCAACCTACCTTTAGTGAGTGATATAAAAATACTCCAATATCAACCAACCTTTAGTGAGTGAGATAAAAATACTCAAATGGCCAACCAACATTTAGTGAGTGATATAAAATACTCAAATGGCCAACCAACCTTTAGTGAGTGATATAAAAATACTTAAATATCAACCAACCTTTAGTGAGTGATATAAAAATACTTAAATATCAACCAACCTTTAGTGAGTGATATAAAAATACTTAAATATCAACCAACCTTTAGTGAGTGATATAAAAATACTTAAATATCAACCAACCTTTAGTGAGTGATATAAAAATACTTAAATATCAACCAACCTTTAGTGAGTGATATAAAAATACTCCAATGCCAACCAACCTTTAGTGAGTGATATAAAAATATTCAAATGGCCAACCAACATTTAGTGAGTGAGATAAAAATACTCCGATGGCCAACCACCAATGGCCAACCAACATATAGTGAGTGAGATAAAAATACTCCAATGTTAACCAGCTGCTTCTATTGTTACATCAGATGCGGCTGGTCCTGAAGACCTTATTTATGCTGGTGTGTTGTGGTCTGTGCATCCTCCTGCTCAATTACTCAAGCATTTATTTTGGTGAGTTGTCTTTCGTTTTAATTATCACGTGCTTGGGTGAGTTATCTTTTTTTTTATAGCAACAAAAGTCTCATAACAAAAGTCTCATAACAAAAGTCTCATAACAAAAGTCTCATAACAAAAGTCTCATAACAAAAGTCTCATAACAAAAGTCTCATAACAAAAGTCTCATAACAAAAGTCTCGTAACAAGAGTCTAATAACAAAAATGGTTAATATAAAAAAAGTCGAATAACAAAAGTCTAATAACAAAAATGTACAATGACAAAAAAGTCTAATAAAAAAGTCTCAATACAAAAGTCTAAAAACAAAAGTCGCATAAAAATGTCTCAAAACAAAAGCCCAGTAACAAAAATGTCCGATGACAAAAAAAGTCTAATAACTAAAGTCTAATGGTGGAAATCTCAAAAACAAATAAACAATAACAAAAATGTCTAATAACAAAAGAACCAATAACAAAACTACCTAATAACAGTAGTCCACTAAAACAAAAGTCCAGTACAAATGTCTAATTACAAATGTCCACTACCTAACGCCCAATAACAAAAGATTGAAACCAAAAATGTCTAAAAACAAAAGTCTCATGACCAGGAGATAATTAATAAGACTATACAGATTCTCTGGGATCTTTGATTCTCCCCATTGTTGACTACTGTTGCTCAACCTCCACCCCCCCCCCATTGTTGACTACTGTAGCTCAACCTCTACCCCCCCCCCCATTGTTGACTACTGTAGCTCAACCTCCACCCCCCCCCATTGTTGACTACTGTAGCTCAACCTCTACCCCCCCCCCCCCATTGTTGACTACTGTAGCTCAACCTCCACCCCCCCCCCCATTGTTGACTACTGTAGCTCAACCTCCACCCCCCCCATTGTTGACTACTGTAGCTCAACCTCTACCCCCCCCCCATTGTTGACTACTGTAGCTCAACCTCCACCCCCCCCATTGTTGACTACTGTAGCTCAACCTCTACCCCCCCCATTGTTGACTACTGTAGCTCAACCTCCACCCCCCCCCCCCATTGTTGACTACTGTAGCTCAACCTCTACCCCCCCCCCATTGTTGACTACTGTAGCTCAATCTCCACCTCCCCATTGTTGACTACTGTAGCTCAACCTCCACCCCCCCCCCCATTGTTGACTACTGTAGCTCAACCTCTACCCCCCCCCCCCATTGTTGACTACTGTAGCTCAACCTCCACCCCCCCCCCCCCCATTGTTGACTACTGTAGCTCAACCTCTTCCCCCTCCCCATTGTTGACTACTGTAGCTCAACCTCCACCCCCCCCCATTGTTGACTACTGTAGCTCAACCTCTACCCCCCCCCCCCATTGTTGACTACTGTAGCTCAACCTCCACCTCCCCATTGTTGACTACTGTAGCTCAACCTCCACCCCCCCCATTGTTGACTACTGTAGCTCAACCTCCACCCCCCCATTGTTGACTACTGTAGCTCAACCTCTACCCCCCCCATTGTTGACTACTGTAGCTCAACCTCCACCCCCCCCATTGTTGACTACTGTAGCTCAACCTCTACCCCCCCCATTGTTGACTACTGTAGCTCAACCTCTACCCCCCCCCCCCCCCTCCATTGTTGACTACTGTAGCTCAACCTCCACCCCCCCCCCCCATTGTTGACTACTGTAGCTCAACCTCCACCCCCCCCCCATTGTTGACTACTGTAGCTCAACCTCTACCCCCCCCCCCCCCATTGTTGACTACTGTAGCTCAACCTCCACCTCCCCATTGTTGACTACTGTAGCTCAACCTCCACCTCCCCATTGTTGATTACTGTAGCTCAACCTCCGCCCCCCATTTTTGACTACTGTAGCTCAACCTCCACCCCCCATTGTTGATTACTGTAGCTCAACCTCCGCCCCCACACCCCTTCGGTATTAATTATTTCGGGGACGGGGAGGGGGGAGGGGGAGAGGTAAATTTAGAACAATGGTTAATCTTTTTTTTACTTCATTGTGTAGTATCTTTTGTTCTTGATATTTCGTATGTATATTTGTATAAGGCTATGGCCGTATGTCAGGAGGGACATGTAGACCCTCATACCAAGCACCCCCCCCCCCTTCTCACAACCAACAGCTGTATTTGTCTCTGTTCTTATCACAATTGTTTTATATTATTTAATGTAGTGAAATATGTCAAATATACCGTTGTTATAAGGTACTAGAGAAACAAAAATGACAGTAAATGAACAGAACCGTGTTTTAAAATTTATTTGTAAATTATTTTTGCAGGAAATTTTTCATCGGATGAATTCATAGATTACACTGAGGTAAAAACATTTGATATACTTCACAAAACATGAGTTAAAATATGTGATATACTTCACAAAACATGAGGTAAAACATGTGATATACTTCACAAAACATGAGGTAAAAACATGTGATACACTTCACAAAACATGAGGTAAAAATAAATGACATACTTCACAAACATGAGGTAAAAACATGATAAACTTCACAAAATATGAGGTAAAACATGTGATATAGTTCACAAACATGAGGTAAAACATGGGATATACTTCACAAAACATGAGGTAAAACGTGAAACACTTCACAAAACATGAAGTAAAAACTTGTGTTATACTTCACAAAACATGAGGTAAAAGCATTTGATATACTTCACAAAATATTAGGTAAAACATGTGATATACTTCACAAAACATGGGACTAAACGTTTTGTAACAAATAATATTCAAAATAAATTTTATTTTACGACTATGTATTTAGCTATTACGAGACGTAGTGTAGAGAGCTAGACTTCTAACCCGAGAGTCTAGAGTTCGAATCCGGGCTAAAGTCAGTAGAATGTCCACGAGTCCAATCACCTCTAACGTTTCACCTAACTCACGTTAAGGAAACTAAGACGGCTTTTCATAAAGCCTACCATGCTATCCTTTCATATGCCAAAGTCTTTGAAGCAGATGAACTCTACTTCATCTGCCCCGTGTGTCTTGGACACGAACGGCAAATGATCCCGATGCTGATTTAGCTATTAGATGTAGTGTTAAATGTGTATTGCTAAAATTTAGTTTAAACATAGGCATATTATACTTACGAGATGAAATAACCGAAATATCAAACCTAGAATTTACATTTTATCTTGCTGCATAAAAAAAAACTTTCAAATACTTCGAAAATCAACATCTGTAAATGATTTTATCTCTAGCATATGACTCAAATATTTAAGGAACACTTAATTTCAAATTTCTTTAAATTGGACTTACGTCTAATACAAGAGCTAACTGATTCAAATCTCGCTCTCTTCATCACAGTACATTCCCAACTGCACTGAGAACGCCGCAGAACAGCAGAACAATGAACACCTAGCGAAAACGGTTCAAAGGAAAATTACGGTAATTTTGTTGTTGTTGTTGTACGCTGTCATAGTATTTTTTTAAGCAATCAACCAAAACATTTTTTTTTGTGTCATTCGGTGAAGGAAATTTTTAAATTTCAACATCTTGGCTGGGTAATACAGTTTTAACTCTGATCGATTCCCATTAACTGACAAGAGTATATTTTCTCGACTTCTTTTATTTGGGTTACGTTTATATCAGCTAAAACAATAATCTGGTAGATTTACAGCGAACCTTATTTTATGTAATATATATTATCCACCCTATATAAATATTTGAAGTGTAGGGTGTCGCATGTTTGAATTCTTTTAAAACAAATTTTTAAAACAAAAGAGGAACTTGTAAATTTTGAAAAAATGACACAAAATTAATATAAGGTACAAAATCTGTACTGAACATTCAAGTAAATCAAGTAAGTACATTAATAAATTTATATATATATATATATATATATCAGGTTGTTAATTTGTTAATTAAATTGCAACATTTCTCAGATCTCTGCAAGTGAAGATGTCCCTTCTCTCACAATTGTTACAATGTTTCTACGCCTAGGATCTCTCCAGAAGGGCTTCAGTGGCCTGTACAACACACATGACAAGTACAAGCAATGGATGATCACGTGGGGCTGGATGACCAATCACGTGATCATATTTGTAGACGACGAAGAGATATCTCAGTATTTTAAGTAAGTCGATAACCCACCCCAGGATTCTAGAGGTATACTTTTTGTTCTGGTGGAGGAAAAGATTATTAAAGACTGCAGCACGGAGGCGTAGCGATCCTTCCCGGCGCCCGGGGACAAACTTTCGATTTGCACCCTCCTCAAACTTTCGATTTGCACCCTCCTCAAACTTTTGATTTGCACCCACCTCCCCCCCCCCCCCCTCAAACTTTCGATTACTTTCTCCAACCCATTTTGGCGCCCCCTAAGGTCGGCGCCCGGGGACATATGTCCCCCCCCTGCCCCCCCCCCCCATCGCTACCCCTCTGCTGCAGCATCTTATGCTGATCTCCAGGTCAACTTGATAACAGCAGCCGTGGTCACGTGTGAAAATTATCATCCGTGAAAATCTGGCATTGCATGGTTAAAAACGGGATATTGTCATGGGGAAAAGATCATTTGTTTTGTATTATTTAAATTTTGCATTTCTCTGTTGTACGAAGATTTGTATCATTACATAGTTATACAAAAATTATTTCTGCTTAGATAAATCTTTTGCTAAATATATATTTTTTCTTCTTATCCGCAAAAAAAAAAAAAAATACGTTATCTCCCTTCGATTGTGTAAGAAAATAAAAACCAAGGGAAGCAATCAAATAATACATTGAAAACAATGATACAGTCTCTTGTCTAACACCGTTACTTTTCGGCCTTCACATGTGCGCAAATGATGTCTTTCTAAAATACACTGTAAATATTAAAATAATATATTCGGGTGCCAAAATTCTAATGTAGGTTATAATTTTTTTTATCTAGGTAGTAAGAATATGACATGAACGCTTTGATGAACTTGTCAGGGCAAATGTATTTTTAATCTCCGAATTTTTTTTTATTCAATCGACTTTACTATTTATGTTTTTGGTTTAAATTTTAACTTACATTTTTTGAGAATGTCACTTCCGGAAGGAGATTCAAACAATAAACAAACAATAGTTTTTGAATTTTAAAATGACCGAAAATTTACTTTTAGACGACAGAACAATGCTTATGTTTATTGAGAAGGAGAGGCTTAAGACGTTTAAAGGATGGCCAAATGATAGTTCTTGGCACTGTACTCCAGAAAAGCTTGCACAAGCTGGATTTTACTTCAGCCCATGTTCTGATTGTCCTGACAATGTGTGCTGCATATTCTGCCTGAAAGAATTAGATGGGTGGGAGCCAGATGATGATCCAGTCAAAGAACACACAAAGCATTCACCCAAATGTCCCTTTTTGACTCTGAAGAAGCCAGTTGAAAATCTTACCACCACTGAATTTGTAAAATTAGCCATGGAAATATTGATGATAAAGACCGAGAAAATTTTTGACAAAAATATCAAGGAGTTTGAAGAGCAAGGCAAGGTGAACAGAAGTGCAATAACAGATCACATAAATGGAAACTAATGTAAAGAACATGACTCACATTTGTATATACTTGCCTTTGTTGCTAATGCATTTTTAAAAATAAAACCTTGTATACAATAATAAATAAAAATAAAAAAAAAAAAAAAAAAAAAAAAAAAAAAAAAAAAAACTTACATTTTTTGATAAGTCGTGAAAATCCAATAACTTTTTATTCTCAAGACCACGAGGTAGAGTACATCAGCTACCTTACTCGGGATAGATTTGTCTGATAATTGTTATTTTTCACCAACGACAGCTTGGTACCCGTTTCAGCTGTGTAAGCTCAACGACTTCTAATTGAACCAAACTTGAATGAGTTGAATGTGGTTGAATGATTTGTAAGTGCTCATATTCATATACCATACACGTTATCTTTTTATCAGACAAATCCGTTGCAAGCAGCCCGCCCACAGGACTGTGATTGTGAAAGTCAACAGGTCCCAGCTGGACGCCTTCAAGAACCTGGAGAGGATCAAACAAATCTACAGCAACAGCTCCTACCCCAAACATTCACCCAACACCATCAACGCCAACTACAGCTGCACCATGAGTGCTAAATATGACGTCATGACCATGGCACTAGACATGGGACTGGTCAAGACAAAATATCTGGCATGGATGGACATTGGTCTGTTTAGGTATGGACATTGGTCTGTTTAGGTATGGACATTGGTCTGTTTAGGTATGGACATTGGTCTGTTTAGGTATGTACATTGGTCTGTTTAGGTATGGACATTGGTCTGTTTAGGTATGGACATTGGTCTGTTTAGGTATGGACATTGGTCTGTTTAGGACATTGGTCTGTTTAGGTATGGACATTGGTCTGTTTAGGATATTGGTCTATTTAGGTATGGATATTGGTCTGTTTAGGTATGGACATTGGTCTGTTTAGGTATGGACATTGGTCTGTTTAGGTATGGACATTGGTCTGTTTAGGTATGGACATTGGTCTGTTTAGGTATGGACATTGGTCTGTTTAGGTATGGACATTGGTCTGTTTAGGTATGGACATTGGTCTGTTTAGGTATGGACATTGGTCTGTTTAGGTATGGACATTGGTCTGTTTAGGTATGGCATTGATATGTTCATGTAGATTGTATTAAAATTCTAACTTTTGATGTGCAAGTCTACATCTCTAGAAGATAGATTGTGCACATAACCGAGATATTTTTTTAAATAAACCGGGAGTGATCTCCCCATTAACTTTCTCGAATAATCTTATATAAAACAACAGGATATGTGTACTCGGGATATAGTTATGATTTTTAATCCCTCTTAAACGCTTAAACTTTTTAAAATAGAATAGAATCTCATAGAAAAAAGAATTGCGCACCAAGCGAACGCCGAATAAAGATGCGTATAATAGTACGGAATATTATTAGTACTTTATAAATTCACGTGCGTTTTTCGAGAAATCGGAAATAGTGAAAATTACTACTTCCGGTCAACGGAAATTACTCAGAATTTGACCGAAGGCAGAAAATTATATCTTTTATTTACATTTATTTACAATTGTTATAATGAGTCGTATATCAGGTCGCATTTGAGTCGAATTTTGGAGGGGAGCGGAAGCAATGAATATATAGAAATAAATTGAGGAGCCGCAGGATCCTGAGGTGGAGGGGGGTAGGAGGGGCAGACGTGTCACCACTTCTGCCAATCAGCTCTTCAAAAATAGCTCTTTCATGACAGACCACTATCACAACTTGTGCACGGAAGACGCGGGCTGGCTTGACCTCTGAACCCCGAAAGGTCTGACCGCTAGCCTCATACACACAACAAGGACCATTATTCGACCACATAGGCGACACAAGTACAGGGACGACGATACAGACAAATAGTAGATTCCTTAAATGAGTATAGTGTAAACATGGTGAGGGAGGGTGGCAACGGGCGTTGTAACTGAAATAGCAATATAAACAGAAAGTGATTAGATCTACAGAAAGTTACAACACACACCAAACACAACTGATCTAATACTTCAATATCTATTGCACTAATCAGAACGGTAGAGGACACAGACGGATGGCGTAGAATTATAAGGTCAACGAATCCAATAAGGGTTAATGGATGATGTTTAGGAATACTTCTAGATCTACCACACAACATACATAAGACACCCCCATATACAGCTGACATAATTATTCAATATGTGCTGTACGACACCACACAACATAAACAACCCCACATACAGCTGACCTAATTATCCAATATGTGATGTACGACACCACATAACATACTTAAGACAACCCCATATACAGCTGACCTAATTATCCAATATGTGATGTACGACACCCCACAACATAAACAACCCCATATACAACTGACCTAATTATCCAATATGTGATGTACGCCACCACACAACATACTTAAAACAACCCCACATACAGCTGACCTAATTATCCAATATGTGATGTACGACACCACATAACATACTTAAGACAACCCCATATACAGCTGACCTAATTATCCAATATGTGATGTACGACACCACATAACATACTTAAGACAACCCCATATACAGCTGACCTAATTATCCAATATGTGATGTACGACACCCCACAACATAAACAACCCCATATACAACTGACCTAATTATCCAATATGTGATGTACGATACCCCACAACATAAACAACCCCATATACAACTGACCTAATTATCCAATATGTGATGTACGATACCCCACAACATAAACAACCCCATATACAACTGACCTAATTATCCAATATGTGATGTACGACACCACACAACATACTTAAAACAACCCCATATACAACTGACCTAATTATCCAATATGTGATGTACGACACCACACAACATACTTAAAACAACCCCATATACAGTTGACCTAATTATCCAATATGTGATGTACGACACCACACAACATACTTAAAACAACCCCATATACAGCTGACCTAATTATCCAATATGTGATGTACGACACCACACAACATACTTAAAACAACCCCATATACAGCTGACCTAATTATCCAATATGTGATGTACGACACCACACAACATACTTAAAACAACCCCATATACAGCTGACCTAATTATCCAATATGTGATGTACGACACCACACAACATACTTAAAACAACCCCATATACAGCTGACCTAATTATCCAATATGTGATGTACGACACCACACAACATACTTAAAACAACCCCATATACAAATGACCTAATTATCCAATATGTGATGTACGACACCACACAACATACTTAAAACAACCCCATATACAGCTGACCTAATTATCCAATATGTGATGTACGACACCACACAACATACTTAAAACAACCCCATATACAGCTGACCTAATTATCCAATATGTGATGTACGACACCACACAACATACTTAAAACAACCCCATATACAACTGACCTAATTATCCAATATGTGATGTACGACACCACACAACATACTTAAAACAACCCCATATACAGCTGACCTAATTATCCAATATGTGATGTACGACACCACACAACATACTTAAAACAACCCCATATACAGCTGACCTAATTATCCAATATGTGATGTACGACACCACACAACATACTTAAAACAACCCCATATACAGCTGACCTAATTATCCAATATGTGATGTACGACACCACACAACATACTTAAAACAACCCCATATACAGCTGACATAATTATCCAATATGTGATGTACGACACCACACAACATACTTAAAACAACCCCATATACAGCTGACCTAATTATCCAATATGTGATGTACGACACCACACAACATACTTAAAACAACCCCATATACAGCTGACCTAATTATCCAATATGTGATGTACGACACCACACAACATACTTAAAACAACCCCATATACAGCTGACCTAATTATCCAATATGTGATGTACGACACCACACAACATACTTAAAACAACCCCATATACAGCTGACCTAATTATCCAATATGTGATGTACGACACCACACAACATACTTAAAACAACCCCATATACAGCTGACATAATTATCCAATATGTGATGTACGACACCACACAACATACTTAAAACAACCCCATATACAGCTGACCTAATTATCCAATATGTGATGTACGACACCACACAACATACTTAAAACAACCCACATACAGCTGACCTAATTATCCAATATGTGCTGTACGACACCACACAACATACTTAAAACAAACCCACATACAGCTGACCTAATTATCCAATATGTGATGTACGACACCACACAACATACTTAAAACAAACCCACATACAGCTGACCTAATTATCCAATATGTGCTGTACGACACCACACAACATAAACAAGCCCACATACAGCTGACCTAATTATCCAATATGTGATGTACGACACCACACAACATACTTAAAACAAACCCACATACAGCTGACCTAATTATCCAATATGTGATGTACGACACCACACAACATACTTAAAACAACCCCATATACAGCTGACCTAATTATCTAATATGTGATGTACGACACCACACAACATACTTAAAACAACCCCATATACAGCTGACCTAATCATCCAATATGTGCTGTACGACACCACACAACATACTTAAAACAACCCCACATACAGCTGACCTAATTATCCAATATGTGCTGTACGACACCACACAACATAAACAACCCCACATACACCTGACCTAATACTTCAACAGCAGCCCTGGGGCCAGCAGCTTCAATTTCACGTACGACTTTCTAAATATAAACCTAAATCATATTTTTAAAAGAACTCAATCAGATATTTTCTTCTTTCTATTTTTAAAACCAACTATTTATAAATGTCACGGCCATTTAGCGTAACAAAACCCAGATCGAGATGAGACGATAGTGTGGTACATGTACACATAGAACCCAATCTACCCATCTAACATGGGTGAATGTCGCTAATAGGACATTATCGTCCGCATTACCTTGTTGCATGTAAGACATCATGTGAAGTCGTAAAATCATAAAAAATATTGGGTTGAACAATAGATCTAATCTAGGCTTTTGCTTATGTTTCTTGTAGGTTTTTTTGCATATGATGTGTCCATGAAGTCCTTTGCCTGTCTACATCTCTAGTAACCTTTTACCTTAGTCAGTCGATAGTATTGAAGTATGTTAACGATGGTAACACATTAGAGCCAAACACGGAGGTCAATTAGAGGCTGATAATTAGGGTCATGGGACAGCTTGGCCTAGTGGTAGAGTGCTAGACTGCTAACCCGAGTTCGAATCCTGGTTTAAGTCAGTTAGGGAAAGTAAAGGCGGCTGGGCATAGTACTGACCACACTATTTGTTGATATGCCGAGAACAAGAAACATGAGAACTCTACTTCATCTGCACCATGGATCGGTAGGTCTAAAGAGTAATGATTTTTATAATTCGTGTCTTTTAGAGTTGAGTTACTTGGCGGGTTTTATAAACATTACACGACGAAGAATACATTTTGAAAATATACTGTGAACATACTTAAAACAATGTAAACACTTAAAGAAGTTTACACAACTTGAGATTTGAAACATAACCGACTTTCTTTTATAAAATCATAGACATAATCAAGGATATTTAGTGTAATTTCTATGTTAAAACCATTGGCATCCTAAATTAAATTTTTAAACTGTTAAAGAAATTGATTAATATACTCTTTGATATCTGAACCTAGTCAATATTTTAGAAAGAAATCGACGTTTTAAAAACACTAAAAAAAATTAAAACGCAGCGATTACAACATAGTCTCATCTATGTAAATAAATAAACGTGCATGAAACCAACAAGCAAGTATTAAAAAAATAAAAAAATACTTCTAATAAACTATATGTAGTACAAAGGGTGTAAATAACATCTGGTGTAAGACAAGGCCAGCCCTATTCAACAAAGATTGCTCTTTCATACGTCCAACGTGTTTAAAACGTGCTGTCGTTATGCACTATTGTAAGACTGGCTCAATACATTTTACAATGACTATTTAAACATAAATTTAAAAAAAAAATTCGATAGCCTTGAAATGGGTCGTGTGTCGCGGAACAAAAAAAAATAGGTCGGAGGCGGAACAGCCATCTGCTCCCTCCTCCCCCCTCAGCCAGTTTGCGGAACCCCTCTAACCCTCCGCCTCCCCAATTTATTTCTATATATTCATTGCTCCCCCTCCCCCTCAAAATACGACTCAAATTTGACCTGATATACTACTATAAAGTTCAACTGTTAAATAATGTTCAACGAAAATATTTTAAATTAGTTTTCCAAACTTGAATAATTTTACCATTGTTTAAGTTTTCCCACATTGCCAAAATTTTACATTCCAGAAATCTCCTCAAGAAGAGGCTGAAACCCAAAAACAACAGCTTCACCATGGAGGTACCTGCAGACTTCAACAGCAGTCGAGTGGGGTTTACACAGGTGTCGTCAAGACAAGCCATGGAGAGGCTCAGCCCGTGGGAGTACATCAGAGATAATCATGTCTGGGTGGCAGGGGGTCACGTGATGGGCACTCACGAGGTTAGGCTTGGGTTAAAAATAACTTTTTAATAGTTACATTTAAATTTTCTAACCACAACTAGGTCTCTGATTGGATAATTGGTTTGTGACGTCATCATCTTTTATGGGATGTTGATGGCGTAGGAAACTCCCTATTAAGATGAAATTAAACTGGCACAGGCATAGCGTCGTGTCATTTATTGACGACTCCGTGTTAGCTTCATAAACTTTGGCAGACCTGCCATTATCATTGTCCTTTTAGCAATAGTTCATCAAGCCCATAGAGTCAGTGACGTAGCGAGGTCGGGTGTTACCCGGTGCGGCACTTAACGGCACTTAATGGTGTCACCACCCAAAGGCGTAGCGACCCTTCCCGGGGACAAACTTTCAATTTTCGATTTGCACCCCCCTCAAACTTTCGATTTGCACCCCCCCCCCCAAACTTTCGATTTGCACATTTTAAAAGACTATTAAACACTCGAATTAATCACTTAATTAAGTGGAACTATCATTTGTCTCTATATATTTTGCTATTTGTTACCTTGGTGTCACCCCTCCCCGAAATGGTGTCACCCGGTGCGGTCCGCACCCCCCCCCCCCCCTCGCTACGCGTCTGCATAGAGTATGTAGCCAGGGATTTGAATATTCGACTCTATATTTTAAATATTGTACAATTTACCTGCAACCTTCCCCAGGTAATCCGCACGTTCATCACGTCGTACAAATATGTATCCCAGGAGCTGATCAAGGCCGGCATGTCCAGCACTGACCAGCAGGTGATTGGAGCCATGTACTCACCTCAGTTCCGACACCTGCAGAAGGTGGACATACAGGGGTACTCGTGTGTGGACGGACAGTTTGGTCTTGATGGTTCAGACGCTGATTATTTCTGCTTGAGTTATGCATGCAAGGAGGCTGGACCAGCTAAATATAGAACGTCTATCTTGTAAAAAATTAAGATAGTCAAAAGTTGACCTGTGCCCTCTTTTAAGAACTGTGATATTTCTATAATTATTGAAACCACTGCTTATGTTTTCTACATGCTAGGGTTATATGAACTACACATGCATTTATTATGTTTGAATATGTGCAACGGTATGACATTTTGCTGATACAAATCAGAAAACTAATGTAAGGAGCATTTTGACAATCAACTCAACAAGAAAGAATTTGACATTATATCATTTTTTTAAATTGTGTGTGGTGTAGTGCTATCATATGTTTACGCCTTTCACAACTGTACAGTAACAATTATTTAAGCAGCCGGTAAAATGAAGCAGTTAAACTATTATGTAATGCCCTCGTCCGTATCTTTACATAATGTTTTTAAACTATTATGTAATGCTCTCTTCCATATCTACATAATGTTTTTAAACTATTGTGTAATGCCCTCGTCCATATCTTTACATAATGTTTTTAAACACGTATTAAATATGCCGCTTTGTGTCCATGATATAGTCAGACAGAATGTCCTTACATAGAGTGTTGATTAATATCGATTTTCGTGATCGTGCACAAAATAAAAATGCTTGTTATGACTTACTTGACTTAGCCCCATTTGCTCCTTATGGAACATAGTGCCTCAACCATTTCCTTCTATTTCATCCGATCCCCGGCTATTAATTTTGCCATCTCCCAAGACATCCCTGTTGGCTTCAGTTCTTCAAGAAGACTCCGCCTCCAGGTCTGTCTAGGGCACCCTCTCTTTCGCTTTCCCTGGGGGTTCCACTCAAGCGCTTGGCGTGTAACATTTGTGTAAGCCTTTCGCAGTGTGTGACCCACCCAGCGCCACTTCCTCCTTCTTATTTGCACACCCATAGGCTCCTGCCTAGCTTTCCTCCATAGTTCTATGTTCGGCACTTTGTCCTGCCATGTTTCAATATCTGTCTAAGGCATCTGTTCATGAAGGTCTGTATCTTTGTTGTGGAGACAAAATTGCTTGTTATAAGCGTGTGATTAGTTTGCAACACAGAGAAGCTATTTTCGTATTTGAGGTTAATATGTTTGTATTGGAAGAGATATAACTCTATTACGTTCTAATTTAAAAAAACTTTCCATACGTGATATTAGGCCTATACATGTTTTGAATGTGTATGACTTAGCTTGAAATTTTTAGGGTTAACGTAATCAAAGTATATAGGTTATGTACATAGCATAAATAATTAAAGTTAAATATTCCCAACGTTAAATTAGTATCCGAGTTTCAATTAAACGATTTACACGATTTCACATAAACATCGTCCGATCAGAAATCTGCGCATTGTTTTAAGGTTTGTATTAAAGGAGATATGACAATGAAAATAGAAATATTTCAAATTGTGTGTGTTAAACAAGCCAATATGTGAGATTGTGTGGATATCTGGGGGAGGGAGTAGACTAAAAGATGGTGTCTCAGACAACATAGACAAGGATAAATGGAATTGATACAGTAAGCAAAAACACAAGGAAGTAATTTAAAAAAATAACGAACAAATGTATGATTGTCAAATTTTTTGTGCGTAAGTATCTGGTTTGTAAATCGATTTGATATATTATTATGTACATTCAATTAATTAATTCTTGCTTTGTCCTATTTAATGTAATGTTTATTGAAATGATTCTCCATTTTTAAATAAACTGCTTTTAAAATCAACTAGATAAAACTGCATTTCGCTGGTTTGATTATAAAAATATGATTTCTTTCTTATTAAACTGGGTTTTTTTTTTTGTGTTTGGTGATCGATTAGTAGAGCACTTGATTACCAGGCCGGATGTTTTGTATTTGAGCTAATACCACTGGTCTAGTTAAATAACTGTGTCTGTCCAAGGTCAATATAGGTCTAAATATTCAGCTTTATGTCAAAAGCTACAGAATATAGGACTAAACATTCAGCTTTAAGTCAAGAAGCTAAGGAATATAGGTCTAAATATTCATCGTCTAGTCCAGGAGTCTCCAAACTTTTCAGTCCGAGGGCCGCATTAACTATCACATTTCAGTTCGGGGGCCAGTTTCTTCCAGGCATGTCTTTGATTTTTCTGGACAAAGTTCCTCAGCCATCACCAACAACGATTTTTCCTTGGACAAAAAGATCTCCGCGGGCCGTATCCGACCCGCGGGCCGTAGTTTGGAGACCCCTGGTCTAGTTAATAGCTAAGAAATACAAGTCTAAACATTCAAAGTCAAGTCGGTAGGTAAGAAATACGAGTCTAAACATTATACGTCAAGTCAATAGCTACAGTATACAAACCAAACCATTCAACCTAAAACATAACCCAAGTCTCACACAAGCTATAACAAACCATAACGTTAAACTTCGTCTTTACCATTACCCACATACCTCTAGATTGAACTGCTCCCAGCTCCGTATCGAGGCAGCCGACTTAGTATATGCGGCGTTGTGTGCAACAAACAAATTGATCGATCTTAACTGTGGGGCTTGTAACCATTACAAATTATGTAGAGCTGTTTCGTCTGTTTAGAATATATACCGCATTCTTTTAGGAAAAACTTGAAGGATTGTTTTAACCAGGTGAGTTGATCAAAGATAACATTATTCTATTTAGTTATATGCTTATGTGTCGTTTGAAATATATTTTAGCTTTATATCAAATTGTTAGAATGTTTGACAAGATAAGAATTATTTTCACATTTGTTATGTGAGCACACACGGATATAAACTTTCAATCTTAAGGTCGCCATATAAGCCTATATATATATATATATATATATATATATATATATATGTGTGTGTGTGTGTGTGTGTGTGTGTGTTTATATACAGGCTTATATGGCGACCTTAATGTTTTAAGTCTATATATATGTATATATATGTATATATATATATATATATATATATATATATATATATATATATATATATATATATATATATATATATTTATATATAAATATATATATATATATATATATATATATATATATATATATATATATATATATGTGTGTGTGTGTGTGTTAATTTACCATTATATATAGGTAGCGGACTATGCTATGTTTCTACATTAATCTAGAGCTCAATGCTAGGTTGAAGAAAATGGGTGATATTAATGTTGATCCTGCATTAATGTAAAAACATTAATAGTAATTACACATTAATATGGTGGTCAAGAGTTATGAACTCGAATACAAACAATACAAAACACATACAAAAGCAGAAGTGGTTGTTGGTTTCGGTTCAAGTGTTGGTGGGGGGGGGGGGTCGAGGTAGCGTTCAAAAACTGTTGAAATGTAGACGTATTAAAAGCGTTTTTAAAGTTTTGTTCGTTTTTTAATTAAAAAACAAACATTTCTTATAAAACTTTAGGTTATTAACATTTCAGTGTGACACTGAAGCATAGTCCGCTACATATACACATAAACATTTTGTTTGAAACATTCCACTGTTTGTTATGAGCAAAAATGTAGAGGTCATCAACACAAAGCTGAATTTAAAAAAAAATCAATGCAAATAAGGTTTAAGCTGTTTAAATTTCGATCTAAAAACCACTGAATGTCAACATCTGTTAAAAAAAAGCAAATGGTGACAAGTAGCGGATTAAGGGGGAGGGGTGGGGCTGAGAGGACTGCAGTAAGGGCCCCCGATTTTTAGGAACTCAATTTACTGTTTAATCTATAAAAACTTAAGTTTTAATGTTTGCATCACAAGCTTCAATTTATTTTTCACAAAATATCTCACACGCACCCACACGCATATATATATATATATATATATATATATATATATATATATATATATATATATATATATATATATATATATATATATATATATATATATATATATATATATATGTGTGTGTGTGTATGTGTGTGTGTGTGTGTGTGTGTGTCTGGTCCCCTAAACCATTTCAGCCGCGGCCCCTCTCAAGCTTAATCCACCCCTGATGGTGACATCATCTCAGCTAACTATATGAAATATTGCAAAACGAGCCGGCCCGCGGCATAACATACGCCGCTATTCAGTTGTTGTTTTTTCTACTTTTCAGTAATTCAAAATTTGTGAATTCGACAGTACCAACGCTGCCACTGAAAATATTTCTTTAAAAAACTATAAGTAGCTCGTTAAGGACCATACCCCCCCTTCCTTCCTTTCTCCCCCCCCCCCCTACGTTTAAAATCGTTGGCTCTGCTTGTAAACATTTAGAGTGAATACAGCTCACTAAAACCATGTAGGGGTGGGGAGGTAGGGAGCGCTTTTACAGCTTGTTTTCTAGGCGCGTTTGCAGCTTGTTTTCTAGCGGCTCCCAGAAGAGAATTATATATATAGATGTTTGTGTCATTGCTTTCTGGTTGAAATAAAAAGATTATTTCTGCAAAAGTTTAAAGTTCAGGGTACAGTTATCGTGGTAAGCTTTAAATTTTATCTTCAAATTAAAGCTTTTTGTAAAAAAAAAAAAAAAAGAAACTGTACTTTCTAGGGTTTCTGTGTTTGTAGAGAAAAATCATATTTTTATAAGCTTTTATTTGTGGTAGGTTTGTGAATTTCTTACAATTTTAACTTAATCTGCCCACTTCTGAAGCAGCGAGCCAGCAATCTCGTTCAAGCTTTCTATATACATTAATCTCCAATGACAATGCAATAATATCTACTTTTCAATCTTATTAGACATGGTTAGTGATTACAAATTTAATTTAAAACTTACTAAATTCAATAATATTAAGGGACCTTCAAACCATCACAAGCCGATGATGAAAACTGTAATACTCAAGCGAACTGACGCTGTTAATTACATATAATTGATCTTGGAGTTATAACAAGGGGGGGGAGGGGCTGACCGTAGAGTTGTATTGTCCCTAACCAAATTTTTATATAGACAAATTACATTTTATCTACATAAACGTTAACGAAGCGTCATAAAGATTATCATTGCTTGCTGTCCAGACTGGGAAAGTCTTCGCTTGATCCGACTTGCGAATAGTTTCCTTTTTATTTCTTTTCTTTCTCCTGTCGTTTCATCTCGTGTTTAATTAAAACTTCTTTCAAATTTCCTGGCCAATACGTTGAATGGTGATGTGAATTCTTATCGAGCTGGGTTTTATAAGATGTGACTTTGATGAATCGATTGATCCGGGGTAACGAGATCGATAATTGAGACGACGGGTTGGAAACTCTGCCGTAGCGTTCTCTGGTGCTTTTGTATTTAACAAAAATAATCGCCACTGAGTCCATTTACATTTCTGTATAATTTTAATTTAGAATTCCGTTTCATGCACGTTAACAATACACATTATCTACATCCACCCGATCTTGATATCATAAATTATTCATATCCACTCTGATGTTGATAATAAACATTATTCACATTCACTCCGATATTGATAACAAACATTATTCACATTCACCCGATGTTGATAATAAACATTATTCACATTCACTCCGATATTGATAACAAACATTATTCACATTCACCCGATGTTGATAATAAACATTATTCACATTCACCCGATGTTGATAATAAACATTATTCACATTCACTCCGATGTTGATGATAAACATTATTCACATTCACTCCGATGTTGATAACACTAACAACACAAAACGTCAAAACTTCCTGACTCATAGAAACCACGTGTGCTAGTCTTGTGTATGTGTGTTTGTATGTGTATGTTTGAGTGCGCGTCCGTGTGTGTGTATGCGCGTGTGTGTGTGTATGCGCGTCTTCGTGTGTAACATAGTTTCTCAAAAATGTAATGCCCAGTTTACAATATAAATACTTCTAAAAAGAACACTCAACCTTATCCATATCTATCATTAACTATAACACATTTCTGATTATTCTAAGAATTAATAACATTCTACAATATATGCACTGCAACCGCTAGTTAATGAACTATTTAAAATATTTTAAAAATTACTCACCTTTATAAGACAAATAAAGCGGGAGTGATCTCCCCTAAACTTTCTCGAATTTTCTTATATAGAACTGGGGGGTATGGCAACTTGGGATATAGATCGATATATGATTTTTAATCAATTTCTTAATACTTAGGCCTAAACTTTTTAAAATAGAATAGAATCTCGTAGAAAAAAAATTGCACACCAAGTGAACGGCAAACAATAGGCGTATAATAGTGCGGAATATTAGTACTTTATAAATTGATTTATAAATCGAAAATAGCGTAAATTACTACTTCCGGTAAACGGAAATAACTCAAAATTTGACAGATGGCGGAGAATTAGAATTTGTAAATAAAATCGCTGAAATCTTGATACAGAACTAGAAACTTGATATAATACTCATATACGAAATTTCATCAACCTAGCTGTAACGGTACTCAAGTTGTAGTGTTCACAGACATACACACACACACACATACATTCGGACAAAATTGTAAAACTATGTTTTTCCGACTCAGTGAGGTGTAAAACGTCGATATTTCGATTTTTTGCACAATTACAATACTTTCTTTAAACTTCGTCTACGAGAAAGTAAAAAGAACAGTCACGTGAAACAGTTTAAAACTGTTTGTACAGGTGCCTCAAATTTGATGGGTTCATTAGGCCGGGTTCAATCTAGGTTCGATTTCCGTTTTTTGCCTAGAACTGCGTTGATTATCAAAATGTCAAACTTCAATTGATTAGGAATGTCCATTTGGTATTATAGTGTATTGTATAATATTAACATTTTTTCGGGCAAACGGCATTCAGACAAATGGCTTTCGGGATTTGTTCGTATTCGGGCAAATATCCATTAGGGCTTTGGTCGTATTCGGGCAAGTGTCAATTCGGGCTTTGGTCGTATTCGGGCAAGTGTCCATTAGGGCTTTGGTCGTATTCGGGCAAGTGTCCATTAGGGCTTTGATCGTATTCGGGCAAGTGTCCATTAGGGCTTTGGTCGTATTCGGGCAAGTGTCCATTATGGCTTTGGTCGTATTCGGGCAAGTGTCCATTAGGGCTTTGATCGTATTCGGGCAAGTGTCCATTAGGGCTTTGGTCGTATTCGGGCAAGTGTCCATTAGGGCTTTGGTCGTATTCGGGCAAGTGTCCATTAGGGCTTTGGTCGTATTCGGGCAAGTGTCCATTAGGGCTTTGATCGTATTCGGGCAATTGTCCATTAGAGCTTTGATCGTATTCGGGCAAGTGTCCATTAGGGCTTTGGTCGTATTCGGGCAAGTGTCCATTAGGGCTTTGGTCGTATTCGGGCAAGTGTCCATTAGGGCTTTGGTCGTATTCGGACAAGTGTCCATTAGGGCTTTGGTCGTATTCGGGCAAGTGTCCATTAGGGCTTTGGTCGTATTCGGGCAAGTGTCCATTAGGGCTTTGATCGTATTCGGGCAATTGTCCATTAGAGCTTTGATCGTATTCGGGCAAGTGTCCATTAGGGCTTTGGTCGTATTCGGGCAAGTGTCCATTAGGGCTTTGGTCGTATTCGGGCAAGTGTCCATTAGGGCTTTGGTCGTATTCGGGCAAGTGTCCATTAGGGCTTTGATCGTATTTGGGCAAGTATCTTTCGGGCAAACGTCAGGTTACCATCAACTATCAAACGTGTAAGCGATTTTTAAATAAATTTAGCTAAAAAAAGAGTTGTGTTGGTTTGAGGGTGCGATGATTAGCGAATGGAAGTTGTGACAAAAATATCCAGAACTTGAATCAAATACACATAGATGGAATAAAGCGACCTTAGTTAAAGACAATAATCCCTTATTGCAAACAGCTATTTAGGAGTAAATCAACTATACAGAGATGTAATCAGATGCCTATTCACAAACTGGTTTAATCTTGTGATCAAGTTTCAGATAGCACAACATCTTGTCTACACAAAAGTGTCTCAACCTCCCAGAAAACATGCCGGTGATGTCGAAAAAGTGCCAGCTAGGGACTCTGGTTTTGGTTATTTTGGTACTGACAATCAGGCTTTGCTCCAACAACTGGGTGGTGAGTCATTTAATTAATTAGTTTAATTAAGCTTACCAAACACTTCGTTAAACTACCTCGATGAGTATTTGCAAAATTGTAATAATTACCATTAATATACTCTTATCAAATGCGGTGTTTAAAAAGCTTTATTTTTTTAAAAAAATTAAGACGCAAATTCTTTGCAATAACGTTTTAAGAGAAAATATCAGTTAAAAAAGAATTGTGTAACCAAAAGAGAGAACATACACCTAATCAATGCTAAAGAATAAAATCATTAGAGCGTTTCAAATGTAGGCCTATGCATCCGTGTCGCAAGAACAGGTTGCGAATATGTTTTGCTTCAAGGAGGAAGTGAGCAAAATGTAAAATGTCTTGGTCGATTCGGATAAAGGCTCAATGTAACCAGTTATACAACAACTAGATCAATAATGGTTTAGCGGTTTCTGATGATTTGATGTAGTGAGTTGGTAAGATAAAGAACGGGCAAAAATCTTTTCATTTGAATAGTATGGAGAATTTTCGTGACACTAATTGACGTATATATATATATATATATATATATATATATATATATATATATATATATATATATATATATATATATATATATATATATATATATATATATATATATATATATTCTACAGATTAATGTAATTGGCTACAACTCTCAAAAAGAAATAAAAGCATTTCAATTGAGTCAAGCTGTCAAACAAAACAATCAGATCAACACACAAGCCCCAGTAAAAAATACTACACCACCAACAACAACACACGAAGTTAAGCCTCCGGTCAGTCGCAGTCGCTCATTCACTCGGGTCCCAGGCCAAGATATATACATCTACTCGGCTATAGCTAACATTGAATACGAGGAGAAAAAGAAGCAGCTGGAAGCTAAAAATATCCCCAGCTTTGACCTGGAGCTGATCCTCACGACGCTTGACGCCACTAGACACGGTTACAACTGCTGCGTCATCTACCATGACCCCGAGTCGGTGACTCTAACCGTGACGCCTGCTAGCCACTACTTTAGGGAGTTTATTGTGGGTGGTCCGTCCAATGAAAAACTTTATGCCGCACGGCAATATGTCTGTCATGGAACAGTCTCTACTGCAAACAACATGCCGGAATACGCTACATTGACCTCCAGTTCCAAGTGCCCAACAGACACGAAAGATTACCTGAAAGTCTTGTACCCAACTAAACAACCTGGCATTGCACTATGTGGTAAAATAGCTCACAGTGGAGGTGTGGAACCACAAAAAGCCATTGAATGGTTTGAGATGCAAAAACTTCTTGGAGTTGATAAAATTCTGATCTACGACTTGGGAAATCCCAAAGGTTTAACGCGGGTATTTAGACATTACCAACAGGAAGGGATTCTAGACTTGCAGCCGTACGAACTTCCGGGGGAGCCGGAAACCCGATCACTGACAGAGGCGTACAAGCACACGGCACAGTTTAATTATGACGAGACTTTGGCGGTCCTGGAGTGTAGGCATAGGATGGCGGGCTATGATTACGTCATCAGTCATGACATGGACGAGATGATCATACCACGACAGGCAGTCAATTTAAAAACGTTTTTTCAGGTTAGATTTTTAATTTACTGTCACAATACAATAAACGTTTATAATTAACGGATGTTGGGTCGACAGTCGATTTTATGCGTTAAAAACTAAAAACTATTCATTTTATTTTAACCTCTTGTATATTTTCTATACTTATCCAATTTCATTAGTACAATGTGTTCTATTTTTAACATGCATGGGCTAAATCCTTAATCAATACCCCGAATATATATGTTGTGAAACAAAGGAAATATGTTTTAATCAATAACTATGATTGTTGTGTTGTATATCAAAGAAAAAAAAAACGCACAAAAATACAAATCTGTGTTATTCCGACTGAAAGAGTTGTAAAACGTCGAGATTTTCGATTTTTTGTACGATTACTCAATTCTTTCTCTATACTTCGTTCAAGAAAAAAGAAAAATGTTCCCACCAATGACTTTGTTGTATGTTGTGTATGACAGGAAAAATGGTCCCAGCATTGTACTTTCTATGTTGTGTATGACAGGAAAAATGGTCCCAGCATTGTACTTTTTATGTTGTGTATGACAGGAAAAATGGTCCCAGCATTGTACTTTCTATGTTGTGTATGACAGGAAAAATGGTCCCACCAATGACTTTGTTGTATGTTGTGTATGACAGGAAAAATGGTCCCATCATTGTACTTTCTATGTTGTGTATGACAGGAAAAATGGTCCCACCAATGACTTTGTTGTATGTTGTGTATGACAGGAAAAATGGTCCCAGCATTGTACTTTCTATGTTGTGTATGACAGGAAAAATGGTCCCACCAATGACTTTGTTGTCAGAGTTTCTTCCAGGCATCTCTTCGGGGGGGGGGGGGGGGGGGGCAAAGCCCCCCCGAAAATTTTTTACCGCCCCCCCCCCCGAACGAAATGAAATTTATATAATTTATATAGAAAATATATACTTTTAACAGTGTCCGCCCCCCCCCCGAAGAAAGTTTACCGCCCCCCCGAAGATTTCAAGTGCCCCCCCGGAGAAAAAAGTCTGGAAGAAACACTGTTTGTTGTATGTTGTGTATGACAGGAAAAATGGTCCCAGCATTGTACTTTCTATGTTGTGTATGACAGGAAAAATGGTCCCACCAATGACTTTGTTGTATGTTGTGTATGACAGGAAAAATAGTCCCAGCATTGTACTTTTTATGTTGTGTATGACAGGAAAAATGGTCCCACCATTGTACTTTCTATGTTGTGTATGACAGGAAAAATGGTCCCAGCATTGTACTTTCTATGTTGTGTATGACAGGAAAAATGGTCCCAGCATTGTACTTTGTATGTTGTGTATGACAGGAAAAATGGTCCCAACATTGTACTTTCTATGTTGTGTATGACAGGAAAAATGGTCCCACCAATGACTTTGTTCTATGTTGTGTATGACAGGAAAAATGGTCCCATCATTGTACTTTCTATGTTGTGTATGACAGGAAAAATGGTCCCAGCATTGTACTTTCTATGTTGTGTATGACAGGAAAAATGGTCCCACCATTGTACTTTCTATGTTGTGTATGACAGGAAAAATGGTCCCACCAATGACTGTACTTTCTATGTTGTGTATGACAGAAAAAATGGTCCCACCAATGACTTTGTTATATGTTGTGTATGACAGGAAAAATGGTCCCATCATTGTACTTTCTATGTTGTGTATGACAGGAAAAATTGTCCCACCATTGTACTTTCTATGTTGTGTATGACAGGAAAAATGGTCCCACCAATGACTTTGTTGTATGTTGTGTATGACAGGAAAAATGGTCCCAGCACCCGACGGCTTCAGCTCTTTTCTTCCACACGGAATTTTTTCTCACCACCTGGGAGCCAAGCAATCCTGAGGAACAGCTGATGGTCAAACGCTTCAGGTGAGTCAAGGTGGTTCAGGTGAGTCAGGTGGTTCAGGTGGTTCAGGTCAGTCGAAGTGGTTCAGGTGGTTCAGGTGGTTCAGGTGCGTCAAAGTAATTCAGGTGAGTCAAGGTGGTTCAGGTGAGTCAAGGTGGTTCAGGTGGTTCAAGTGGTTCAAGGTGGTTCAGGTGAGTCAGGGTGGTTCAGGTGAGTCAATGTGGTTCAGATAAGTCATTAAACCTATCAGGGTGTCGATAGCATAACAATCTCACTAACATGCGGTTCTAAATTATGTATTTATTGTGGCTCTCATATAATTACTTTGGTTTTGTTTGTGTATGCGTGTTGCGTTTGGGTTAGCGTTAGCGTTTGTGCTTGTGTATTCGTTTGTGTTTTTTCTTTTGTGTTTTTGGTTGCATTGTTTTTGTGTTTGTGTTTGCGTTTTCTTTTGTGTTTGTGCAGGTATTTTCTTTCTTTTTTTTTTG
This sequence comes from Physella acuta, assembly GCF_028476545.2. Classification (NCBI taxonomy): domain Eukaryota; kingdom Metazoa; phylum Mollusca; class Gastropoda; family Physidae; genus Physella; species Physella acuta. The sequence goes on from NW_026731549.1 coordinate 245,753, forward strand.
CATTTGTGTTTGCATTTTCGTGTGTGTTTGCGTTGTGTTTGAGTTTTGAGTTTGCATTTGTGTTTGCGTTTGTGTTTTGATTTGTTCTGTTCCAAAGTTGGTACATTTAAAAAAGATTCACCGTAGCACGGGTATGCAGCTAGTTGTAAGTAGCTTAATTTTTTTAAAATCAAAATTTGAATATTTAGTTTTGATCTGGTGTGTAAAAATGTGTACTTGTAACCGTTGAGCTAATCTGTGACGTCATACAGGAACACCACAGTACCACGGTGGGAGTGCTACAAGTACGTGTACAAGCCGTCACGTGTCATTACGTCCATTACTCACACTGTGTTCGCCAGGCCAGGCTTTGGCACGTGAGTTTTATTGTAGCAACTTGTTGGGATTTATTTCTTCTGCAAATTACTTGACTGGGCCAATATAACAAGAGACTTGTTAGACTTACATAAACGTCTTAGTTTATATTTAAAGTATTGTCCAAACCCAGCCCAACAATTCATACTCACAACAAAGTGGCATTTACAGACCTTTTGGTCAAACATCTTGATGTATCACATTCCGTATATTTTGAAGATGTATGGACTTAACCAGAGTTTTGCATAACCGTATATCGATAATCTAAAATGGGTTAAATAATGTTTCAGTTTTAAACATTCGTGCTCTTTATTACTCTGCCCGCGACATTTGAAGAATCGAATATTCGATTTTTCAAATAAATGTTAGAATTAACGATAATACCAAAATGTACGGTAAACCTCGATTGTTTGGTATTTTTAATGAATATACTCAGTGCAGGGGCGGAACTACAGTGCCGCCAGACCCCGCAATGCGGGGGGGGGGGGGGGGGGGCACGACGTTTAGGGGCCCAATTTCGACCAAAAAAAACAATGAAGTTTCTTTTCATAAATTATGTTTTTCGTGCACCTTGATAGTGGTTTTGTAAAAAACAAACAGGTCTACTATAGCAGTGATTGTTCTACAGTAACTAACACACACTATTGCGTAGAAAAATATAAAATCTACAAGAGCTGTACTTTGAAAGGTAGTCAAATGTTCAGACTACTTCCGTGACTTACTGCCCTTCATTAAAACACAGGTGCCCATAAAGCTAATTTAAATAGTTTTGTACTATGTAAATTAAAAAGTAATTTATTCTCTTAATTATTATTTGAATAAGGTATACTGAAGAAATCTAGAGTTATAAAAATGAATGTATTCAAAACTAATAATATAAATACAAAAAATCATAAAAATAAACATAACGCGAGAAACCATTGCACAAATCAAGCTTACGTGTTTATATAAATTGGACCAGCTCGCAAAATATTGAATTTTTATTTTTCACAATTTTCGGTTAACATGAAAGTAATACTAACATTTGTAAAACACGATTATTTCGGGCGCGAAATGAAATCGGACTTATTTTTGTCTGATTCGTTATCTCAGAGTGGTTATACATTGCAATAAAATAGATCAAAATACTCAGGTAATAGACTATTTAAAATTTTGAGAAGCAGGCTATTTAAATATATATATATATATATATATATATATATATTATATATATATATATATATATATATATATATATATATATATATATATATATATATATAAATATATATATATATATATATATATATATATATATATATATATATATATATATATATATATATATAGGGCCCAAAAAATTTTTTTGCGGGGGAGCCTTTTTTTTCTAGTTCCGCCACTGACTCAGTGATATTTGCACAATCAGGTTTGGAATTGATCAATACTGGATACTTTAAAAAAATACTCTTTAAATTAATAAAAAAATAAAATAGAATAAATTAATACTATAAAAACGATATAATGTAATGAATATTTTTAAAAAATTTAAACCATGACCCTTTTTTAAGCGAAATTCGCTGAATATGTGACCATCCGTTTATAGGCCAAATGTCACAGATAACGTTTACTCTACGCCAGGGTCAACATTGAACCTAACGAGGCCATCTTACATCATTACCGGAAGTGCCCAGAGGACACCTGGAAGACCTGCAGCGTACCTTCCAAGATCGATGACGTCATGACCAGGTACAAGGACCTTGACCCGAAGGTTGTCAAGGTCAGAGAGGTCACGGCCATACAACCCCTCTATAAAGTTCGTCGTTGAATCAACTCACAGTGAAGACGAGATAAATCAAATTCTACTCACGGGGAAAACTAGAGAACAAAAATATACATAAATTTTTATACTTTATAAAGGGTAGGGTTGATATTACGGAGCATCGACTTGGGGTCTCATCCATAGCTTAGAGCTATCCTATCGTTATCTCAATGTGTAACAAGATGGGTTTAGACTTTTGTGACAGGGTTGTGGGGGGGGGGGGGGGGGTGACGATAGTTGAAGTTGCATATACATTTTTTTACGTTCTCGTAGTGGAAGTATTGTAATCGTGCACAAAAATCACATGAAATTTTGACAGTTTTCACCGCTTTACACCTCAGTACTTCATCACATCTGGAGTATAGGGGACTTATTTTAATCGGGTAAAAACTATTAATCCAGATTTATCACAATTTCGGCGTTTTACACATAATCGACTCGGAAAAATTATGTCCGTATGTCTGTGTGTGAATGTTTGTCTGTAAACACGATAAGTTGAGTACTGTTACAGCTAGGTTGATGAAATTTCATAAATAAGTATTATGTCAAATTTGTAGTTCTGTATCAGCTTTTCAGCAATTTCCGGTAAACGGAATAGGAGCTTATTCAATTTTTTTTTTTTAAAGCCTATAACTCGACTACTATTTAAGATAAATCGACGAAATTTCACAAATAAGTAAAAGATCTAATTCTATGCCTTCTGTCAAATTTTGAGTAATTTCCGTTGGCCGGAAGTAGTAATTTACGCTATTTCCGATTTCTCACAAAAAAAACCATGTAAATTTATAATTATAAAGTAGTGGCCTACTAGTAATATTCCGCACTATTATACATAAATTGTTTGGCGTTCACTTGGTGCACAATTCTTTTTTCCACGAGATTCATTTCTCTTTTAAATAGTTTAAGTTATTAAAAATGGATTTAAAATCATGTATATATCCCGAGGTGCCATCCTCTTTGTGTCAAAGTATTTAAGAATATTTGACAACTTTAGGGGAGATCACTCTCGGTTTTATTAAAAAAACAAATTCCTTCTGCAGGATTGATGTGTAATAAGCTTTGTTTAAGTTTTACAACACTTTTCAATAAGTCTAAAATAGATTATCCCCATGTATTACTCATAGAGTTTCAAGACGTTTTGAACGTTACTCATAGAGTTTCAAGACGTTTTGAACGTGTATATAGGAATAATACGCTTGCGGTCCTGTCAAGGCGTTGCTCTAGCTATTCCCAGGGTGAGTCATTAATAATGTAACACTTAATTAACGCAAGTTTAACACAAACAATAATTTTAATTTGACGCTGAAGTTAATTTATGAGTATGCTAATGTAAAATTTATGCTAAAAATAATTTTATCGGTATCTTTGACTATAATATCAGCATCAAACAAAGCAAACCATTAACGAAAGTAATTATTAAACCTAAACTTATACAAACGCCAAAAATAATCAAATAGCAATTTTCTTAACCTCATTATTTCAATAAAACATCAGAGTTAAAGTAAGCAATCAATAATTAATCTAATTATTCAACTGAACTTTGTCGCTAAGCAAAATCCCCCCCCCCCCCCCCCCCCCCACAGCCAATTTTTTTTCCCCACTTTTCCCAACCAAAAGAAAATCCAAAAGCCTAGCGGAAACCAACGGGCCACCGGCGGCTAGCTACAAAGCTGAAGAAATCTCTTCTAACTACTTCCCGTTTCGCTCCGCACGGCTCTATAAAACATCGACGTGGCTATTGGGCTGGTAAGTAGGTCAATAAACAGTTCTATGGCTCATGCAGGTTTTATTGAGCCATAGAACTGGTTGGTGACCTACTTACCAGCCCTATAGTCAAAGTGATTGATGGCGCACTGACGTCGATCTAAGATTTTTTTTCCCTGGCTAAAGTCATTTAATGTTCGAGAATTAATTAACTGAAACTAGGGCTGATTCTCGTGTGGCCACTAACCCTTAAGTCAGAAGCTTCCAATCAATAAACGGTGTCGATATCGAATAAACCACAATTCAAGTGATTCATTTTATTGATGGAATATCTTTATGCTAATCTTGGCATACATTCAAAGTCATGAATAAATCAACTCGACCGGTACATAATGACTTGTCCTTTCATCCTATAGGCCTACTACCAACCAACACACCATCCACTCAACCACACCAAATGCCAATCTCACCAACAATCTTTTTTTATCCAACCTAGTGACCCAATTTTGTGGAGACCGAAAGAAACGGAGCAATTTATTGAACACAAAACGCTCACAGAAATGCTACGTGAAATGATTTCAGACTAGCCATTAAAAAAATCTTTAGAGATATTTCTTCCGAAACTTCCAACCACAATCAATACCTTTTTTATCACACTCATCAAAAGTTTTAGCTTCAACACGATTTCTGAACTCATGTCTTAACACTATATCGCTTTCATTAAACCTTTTCTATCACATTCATTAAAACTTTTCTGTCACATTCATCAAAACTTTTCTATCACATTCATCAAAACTTTTCTATCACATTCATCAAAACTTGTCTGTTGCATTTGTCACGATTTTTCATTAACATTTTTTTTTTCAAAATATCTGTATCAAGTTTACCACTGTTTTCTACCACGCGATTTCCACACAAGAGGTCCCGGAAATTTTAAAAGGGCCCCAACCTCAGATTAAAATGTTCATTGAGCATCTTCTCACCACCAAAACCTGAATTTTACGCTTTGGAATGAAGGAATGGAAAATGATAAAAATGGAGAAATATAAAAAAATTACTTTTTCAAAAAATCAAAACACTAATAGGATTATTACAGCACAGTTCCTGAGGGGTCCACCGAGATTTTTTTCGGGAGGATACTTGAAACCTATTGGAGCGGCAGGGGGGGGGGGATGGTTCGCCACTTGATATATTTTCTATATAAATTAGTATCTATATATATATATATATAATTCTCTTCTGGGAGCCGTTAGAAAACAAGCTGCAAGCGCGCCTTACAGTCCCCTCTCTTCCTCTCTATCGCTACCACCCCCACCCCCTCACATGGTCTGGTGAGCTGTGGTTCACGCTGTTTACATTTTACAATCATAGAGACGGGTTTGGTGACGGCTATCAGGGGCAGATAATTTAGTTCAAAACTATTTTAAACTTAGAGGAGGTAACTAAGAGGAGGCTGCTTTCACGTGGGGGGGGGGGGGGGGGAAGGGGGGTTTAGTGTTTTTAAGCAAATATTTTCAGTGGCAGCATTGGTACTGTCGAATTCACAAATTATAAATTACTGAAAAGTAGAAAAAAAACAACTAAATAGCGGCGTATGATACGCAGCGGGTCGGCTCGTTGTTCTAATTCGTCCCGGTTGGTTTGGGTGCTTTTATATAGAACGAGCCGACCCGCGGAGTATTATACGCCACTATTTAGTAGTTTTATTTTCTACTTTTCAGTAATCATAATTTGTGAATTCGACAGTAGCAACGCTGCCACTGAAAATATTTGCTTTAAAACACTATCAGTAGCTCGTTAAGGACGATAACCCCCCTCCTTTCTCCAACCCACTACCCCACATATCTACCCCCCCCCCCCCCCCACCATGAAAGTAAACTCCTCTTAGTTACCTCCCCTTCGTTTAAAATCGTTTCAAGCTAAATTATCTGCCCCTAATAGGCGTCACTAAACCCGGCTCTACGATTGTAAACATTTAGCGTGAACCACAGCTCACCAGACCCAGAGGCGTAGCTAGGGGGGGCGGGGGGGGGGGGGCGGCCGCCCCGGGCGCCGACCCTATGGGGGCGCCAAAAGGGGTGGGAAAAATTTTTTAAAGCTGATTTTATGCTGCAGTTTTGAATTATAAACTGTCTAAGTTAAGAAATGTAATGGCTACACGCCTTTACATACTGATTTAACTGTTTTCTACCTTGATTTCTTAATGTAAAACATATACTCTTAAGAAAAAGTGACCGGCAAAACCGCTTTGAAGCTTTTCCTAGATGGGGGGGGGCGCTTTTTCGAGACTTAAAACGGAAGAATTTACACTAGATTGTTGAGTCGATAAACGTTACCGCTATTAAAAGAAACCAATTGTATTAAAACGTATTGTACGATTGTTGAACTGTAAAATACGTTAGTGACTTTTATCAAGATGGTGCAGGGGGGCGCTTTTAGCCTAAATAAAATAGCAAAATTACACAGGATTCTGAGTAAACAACCTTTAGCTCTCAGAAAGAAACGAATTGTACTGTGCATTGTATAATTGTGTAACATTTTAAAAAAAGTTAGTTACGTTAAAAACCGCTCTACATACTTTGTCCAAGATGGTTGTGATGAGTGTGTGTGGGGGGTGCTTTTTTCGCTAACAAAAATCGCAAGTATTTGTACTGGATTGGTGAGTAGATAACTCTCTTAACACTTAGTAAAGAAACCAAGTGTATTAACGCGTAATGTACAATTTCAATAGCCAGTTTTGTTTAAAAAAAAGACGCGACTAGTTCTTTGTAAGATTCTTACGATTCTCTCAACTTCAACGTGAGAGATCAGATACTTTTGATTGATTGCATTACATCTTACCTGGATCACTGAACTATATTAAAGAGAACTAAATATCACGGATTCTTGAATCCCTAAGCCACTAACCACCACTTTTTTCCATGCTCTTTTTTCATTCTCCACTGTCTGTAATCTAGCTCCAAGGCATACAGTAAAAGAGACCACATTTAGTTATAGATCCTGATTGAATTTTTTTGACAATGCATTTGAATTCTACATTTTCTTAGAGTGTTAAAACGCGTTTTATTGCTGCTGATTATAATCAGAACGTCATGGGCTATCATTAAATTGATTGTTACTGCTTCTTCAATCAATACAATTAGTTCTGCATTTGTTGTTGACGTTGTGCGAGCAGTGTTTCTTCCAGACTTTTTTCTCCGGGGGAGCACTTGAAATTTTCGAGGGGGGGGGGGGGCGGTAGACTTTCTTCGGGGGGGGGGGGGGGCGGACACTTAAACGTATATATTTTCTATATATAAATTATATAAATTTCATTTCGTTCGAGGGGGGGGGGGGGCGGTAAAAAAATTTCGGGGGGCTTTGCCCCCCCCCCCCCCCGAAGAGATGCCTGGAAGAAACTCTGTGTGCGAGAAGGCAGGGCAAATCTGCGAAATCCAAGACTACGAGCTGTTAACATCCGTTGGATTCCAGTTTGTTTTCTCTAGCTTGTTTTGTCATACCATCAACCAATCAACGAAATACCCATGTCGTATTCCAATGTGAACAATACATATTTCTGATAACTTATTCTTGTATGTCACTTGTGTGTCCTTACTCTAACAAACTTCGAATTCAACTATGTACCATATCACAACAGAGATCGTTCCAAAACTAGAACATAAAAGGCTGGTCTAAACATATTAGCGTTAGCTACAAGCTACCCTCTAACACAGATCAGGCTTATTTTTTTTTACTGACATTACTAATCTTTCGCAAAAAAAATTAAACGCATCTTAATGGGAATTAAATTGTCGTAAAGTTTTAAGGAATGAAAATCATACAATGTAATTATTAAACCTTGTCCGGACTGTAGCATACACGCTTACACACACGCTTACACACACAAATACACTCTTACCCACACACAAGCTTACATATAAACACACTATCACACACACATAATTATACACACACACATGTGTGTGTATATATATATATATATATATATATATATATATATATATATATATATATATATATATATATATATATATATATATATATAAGCGGGGGGGGCGCCAAATTGAAAGTTCGCCCCGGGCGCCGGGAAGGGTCGCTACGCCTCTGACCAGACCATGTCGGGGTGGGGGTGGTAGGGAGCGCGCTTACAGCTTGGTGTTTTCTATCGTCTCCAAGAAGAGAATTATATATATATAAATACCCACTTTATATCGACCCATGTTCTTAATTAGTTTTGATTACTATTAATTTCAGAGTTACCATTTGATTTAGGGTAAATGTTTGCACTTAATTCTGGGGTTTTGAGGTTATTATCCCCCTTAACCATTGGCTTGTTAAATATCGTGATAAATAAGCTACTATATGCTACCAACGTTCTCATAGTAGCCTACATATTATCACACGATTGTAAAAACATTCTTTATGAATGAAAAGTTCTTTAAAATCTCAGCTACGCATAAAATTATTATAGCAAATTAGAAAAGAAGTAAATAATAAAAAGGGATTGGGTAAAGTTGGTAGAATAATTTTTTAAAATCTTAGACCAGTGATGATTTCATAAGAATATGTTTACTACTTTAATTCATGACGTAACCTTCGCGCAGGGAAAAGGCGGGCACAGTGTTAGTGCGCATGTTACTGCCGCTATCACACCATTGGCTGACGGCTGAGTCGAGGGCGGTCGATAGACGAACCACGTCGCTTTTAGCCCTTTATCCTTTTTACCTGCATTGCGTCACGCGGTACAGGTAAACTCTAAACCCAGTTCATGGACAGTAAGATTTAAAGGCAGGTTACATGGACTGGAACTACCAGTTTTAAAATTGATTGGTTCTTTTCTATTTACGGTTACAAACATTCTCCATTGTTGAATGTATGTAATTTTTTTGTCTTCTTTCTGTATCATAGTTCTACTCGGTTCAGGCATTGTCTTCAGGAGGGGGGGGGGGAAGTTGGCAATCTCAACTTCCAGGACTTAGATGGGCGAGTTATAACATATTTAGTTTCTATTACTCACAGGGGGGGGGGGGGGGAGGAAGGGGGAAAATCTGTTTCATTCCAATCATATTGGATACACACGTTTCCAAGAGCCTCATGGGTAACAACTAACATGGGCCACATATTAACATGTGTATTCACTACGCAACACGAGTCGTCTAGATTTAAAAAAGTAAAGGCCCGTTTGATAAGATAAGCAAATGGACAGTGTCAGAGCAGTTTCTTCCGAAGAAAGTCTAAACCCCCCCCCCTCACCCCGAACAAAATGAAATTTATATAGAAAACATTTACTTTTACCACTTTAACCAGTGTCCTCGGTAAATATATAAAAAGTATGAGGGGGGTGCAAATCGAAAATTTGAGGGCGGGGGGGGGGGGTGCAAATCGAAAGTTTGAGGAGGGGTGCAAATCGAAAGTTTGTCCCCGGGTAAAAATTGGACCCCCCCCCCCCCCCTTGAGACGATCCTGGCTACGCCACTGACCGTGTTTGTATTATTTTCTCAAGGATGTTATCTTAAATGTGAAAGTCAAACAGTGTCTCATTTGTATTGTTTTCATTGTATCTAAACATGTCAGTTTGATTATTTTTGTCTTTTTGACTTGAATTTTTTGTGTGACGTTTAATGACTGTAATAAATGTATTGCACTGTGGGTTAACAAGTTTCATTTTTAGTTTAATATTGGTGTTGTTTAGATGTATAAGTAGTTTTGCTCAGGTCTAGTAGACCCCTTTGTAACAACGAGGGTGCACGGATGAGTGTGGTCGAGTCGGTAAAGCTCATGGTTGCTAAAACCGAAAAGTCTCGAGTTCGAACCCTCGGGCAGATGAGGCTCGTTGGCTGGGGACAGCCACTCTTCTAGGAGAGACAACGCCAAAATTAAAACAACTGCTGCCTTGTAGTTTGTTCTTGGTTGGACAAAGGCTATGGAAGCTAATCCAAAAAGAAAAGCAGGCTGAAATCGGAGTCAATGGCCTGTGTTGGAGGCGTGGTCGAGTCGGCAAAAAGCTCATGGTTGATAAATTTAAACAAAGTCTCGAGTTCAAACCCACTGTTCGATAAATCTCGATCCCCTTCAACACTAATAATTAAGAACGAAGAAGAAGAAGAAGTGAATAACATTATCACCCCTCGGTTCTCCCCTTACACACACACACACACACACACATATATATATATATATATATATATATATATATATATATATATATATATATATATATATATATATATATATATATATATATATATATATATATATATGTAACAATAATCATTAATTAAAAATTGATTATAATTAAAATCCCACCATCATACAAAAATCCATCCACTTAAGTGTGCAATTGGGACAGAGCAACCACCTCCCTTGAGGTTGTGGACTGTCACAATTAAGGTTAAAAGCTAACATCTGAGTTCATGGCTATCCTAATAAAATAACCATTGAAGATTTCAAATATTTTAGTGTTAAATGTGCTGGACATATGCAGAAACAGTTTGTAAAACATCAACATATGATGGGAGTTTGTTTTATTTTGTTCATGTTTTGTTCTATCCCCGGATAGGACTGAACATTGCCTGTGCCTTAGGATATCGCTGGGTCAAGGTTGAGATTTGGAACCGATGTGGAGTTGTGGTATGGTCAGGACCAGGACTTGTATGGTCAGGACCAGGACATGTATGGTCAGGACCAGGACATGTATGGTCAGGACCAGGACATGTATGGTCAGGACCAGGACATGTATGGTCAGGACCAGGACATGTATGGTCAGGACCAGGACATGTATGGTCAGGACCAGGACATGTATGGTCAGGACCAGGACATATATGGTCAGGACCAGGACATGTATGGTCAGGACCAGGACATTTATGGTCAGGACCAGGACATGTATGGTCAGGACCAGGACATGTATGGTCAGGACCAGGACTTCTATGGTCAGGACCAGGACATGTATGGTCAGGACCAGGTCTTGTTTTATGGCCAGGACCAGGACATGTATGGTCAGGACCAGGACATGTTGTATGGCCAGGACCAGGACATGTATGGTCAGGACCAGGACATGTATGGTCAGGACCAGGACATGTTGTATGGCCAGGACCAGGACATGTATGGTCAGGACCAGGACATGTATGGTCAGGACCAGGACTTGTTGTATGGTCAGGACCAGGACATGTATGGTCAGGACCAGGACTTCTATGGTCAGGACCAGGACTTGTATGGTCAGGACCAGGACATGCTGTATGGTCAGGACCAGGACATGTATGGTCAGGACCAGGACATGTATGGTCAGGACCAGGACATGTATGGTCAGGACCAGGATATGTATGGTCAGGACCAGGACATGTATGGTCAGGACCAGGACATGTATGGTCAATACCAGGACTTGTATGGTCAGGACCAGGACATGTATGGTCAGGACCAGGACATGTATGGTCAGGACCAGGACATGTATGGTCAGGACCAGGACTTCTATGGTCAGGACCAGGACTTGTTGTATGGTCAGGATCAGGACATGTATGGTCAGGACCAGGACTTGTTGTATGGTCAGGACCAGGACATGTATGGTCAGGACCGGGATATGTATGGTCAGGACCAGGACTTGTTGTATGGTCAGGACCAGGACTTGTATGGTCAGGACCAGGACTTGTATGGTCAGGACCAGGACATGTATGGTCAGGACCAGGACATGTATGGTCAGGACCAGGACATGTATGGTCAGGACCAGGACATGTATGGTCAGGACCAGGACATGTATGGTAAGGACCAGGACATGTATGGTCAGGACCAGGACATGTATGGTCAGGACCAGGACATGTATGGTCAATGTATGGTCAGGACCAGGACATGTATGGTCAGGACCAGGACATGTTTGGTCAGGACCAGGACATGTATGGTCAGGACCAGGACATGTATGGTCAGGACCAGGACATGTATGGTCAGGACCAGGACATGTAAGGTAAGGACCAGGACATGTATGGTCAGGACCAGGACATTTATGGTCAGGACCAGGACATGTATGGTCAGGACCAGGACATGTATGGTCAATGTATGGTCAGGACCAGGACATGTATGGTCAGGACCAGGACATGTATGGTCAGGACCAGGACATGTATGGTAAGGACCAGGACATGTATGGTCAGGACCAGGACATGTATGGTCAGGACCAGGACATGTATGGTCAGGACCAGGACATGTTGTATGGTCTGGACCAGGACTTGTATGGTCAGGACAAGGACATGTATGGTCAGGACCAGGACATGTATGGTCAGGACCAGGAAATGTTGTATGGTCAGGACCAGAACATGTATGGTCAGGACCAGGACATGTATGGTCAGGACAAGGATATGTTGTATGGTCAGGACCAGGACATGCTGTATGGTCAGGACCAGGACATGTATGGTCAGGACCAGGACATGTATGGTCAGGACAAGGACATGTATGGTCAGGACAAGGATATGTTGTATGGTCAGGACCAGGACATGTATGGTCAGGACCAGGACATGTCTGGTCAGGACTAGGACATGTATGGTCAGGACCAGGACATGTTGTATGGTCAGGACCAGGACATGTATGGTCAGGACCAGGACATGTTGTATGGTCTGGACCAGGACTTGTATGGTCAGGACAAGGACATGTATGGTCAGGACCAGGACATGTATGGTCAGGACCAGGAAATGTTGTATGGTCAGGACCAGGACATGTATGGTCCGGACCAGGACATGTTGTATGGTCAGGACCAGGAAATGTTGTATGGTCAGGACCAGGGCATGTATGGTCAGGACCAGGACATGTATGGTCAGGACCAGGACATGTTGTATGGTCAGGACCAGGAAATGTTGTATGGTCAGGACCAGGACTTGTATGGTCAGGACCAGGACATGTATGGTCAGGACCAGGTTTTGTATGGTCAGGACCAGGACATGTATGGTCAGGACCAGGACATGTATGGTCAGGACCAGGACATGTTGTATGGTCAGGACCAGGACATGTATAGTCAGGACCAGGACATGTATGGTCAGGACCAGGACTTCTATGGTCAGGACTAAAACTTAAAAGTTAGGATTTAAGCTAGCTTTAGCGTAGCGACAATAACACATTATTTTCGAATACACTTGTCGATGTAACTGAGAAAATAAAAAATGAAGTACTAAACGGTCGAGACATATTCTTATTTCCATGAAAAAATTCTATAAACATGAGTACCCATGTGAAACCATCTCGTGTATGGTTTCCTGTGAACATTTCAAACAGTGGATCCATTTATAATTGAACTTCTAGACATCAACAAAGGGCCCACCATGTTTTTTTCCCTTTGACGATTAAACAAAAGATCGCTCAAACTCTGACACACCAACTTCATGTCAAGCATTCATCTACCCTCTACACAAAGCACACAATGGTCGGCTTCGATCAGACTAGATTCCACACAACACAAATCGATGGGGCTGAAGGTTTTGACACGTTTAATAGAGAACAATAGACATGCATTGTTAGAAAAATTAAAAAACAAATGCAAATAGAAAATCAATCAACCTGTCTAAGAAGCATGCGTCATGTGACTCAAGGGTTATCGGGTGCACTGCAGTTTGATATGTAGCCGTATTGTGCCAAAGTATGCTCTAAATTGATTGAAATATGTCGCTTCGTTTTTTTTTTAAATTTTTATTTTAAATTTTAAAAATTGTGAGGTGTTTTAATAAAAGACAAACAGAATTTTAACGAAAAAAATATAAAAAAGTAGATGTAGTGAACAGAGTTTCTTCCAGGCATCTCTCCGCCCCCCCCCCCCCCCACCCCACCCCCGAAATTTTTTTACCGCAATGAAATTTATATAATTTATATAGAAAATATATACTTTTAACAGTGTCCGCCCCCCCGAAGGAAGTCTACCGCCCCCCCCCCCCGAAAATTTCAAGTGCCCCCCCCCCGGAGAAAAAGTCTGGAAGAAACACTGGTAGTGAACGAGAGAAGGGGATGAATGGGGGTGAGTGTTGTTGTTACTAGGTACCCTATCCCGTTCGTCCTTGTTCAGTTCTCGTGCTGTGAGTTGTAATAGTCCGGTTTGTACTAGTTGATGAAAGGGTATATAAGGTGTATGAAAACGTGTGTGATTGCCTCAGTTTTGTCCAGATCTCCAAGGTTAGTAATGGTTAGGTTTATACTAGTTTTTAGCCACTGTATTATAGTTTTACTAGCTTGTGTATTTTGTGTTTAGAATAGATTGTGTTAGGTGTAGATAGTGCAGATACTATTACATTCTTTTAGTTTCAACGAGTCTTTGTTTCATTCAGTCTTGTTTTGTAACCCGTTTGTGGTTGGCTGTCTTGTATGTTGCGCCACTCATCGGATCACCAGAAAGGCGTGTCCGTGTGTTCACAACAGTATATGCTACATGAACTTTTGTCAACCTGCCCTATCCCTGTCACAAAAGTCTAAAGTACGACGACGACAAGGCAGCTACGTAAACCTGTATACTGTACAACTCGATGGTCCCATACATCAACCCTACCCTTTATAATGTATGAGAACATAAGTAGATTTTCGTTGTCTAGTCTACCTCGTAAATAGATTTTATTTCATTGGTCTGGTCTTTCTCGAGAGTAGATTTTATTCCTATGTCTTTCTTTTTTGTCTAGTCTTCCCGTAAGTACATTTTTTGTCTAGTCTTCTTCGTGGGTAAGTTTATTTTGTCTATTCTTCGTGAATAGATTTTTTTTGGCTAGTCTTCTTCGTAAGTAGATTTTTTTTTCTTCCAGTCTTCCACTTGAGTGGATTTCACTGACGAGGTTTATACAGCGGCGGGGTGGCCGTGACCTCTCTGACCTTGACGACCCTCGGGTCAAGGTCCTTGTACCTAGTCATGACGTCATCGATCTTGGAAGGTACGCTGCAGGTCTTCCAGGTGTCCTCTGGGCACTTCCGGTAATGATGTAAGATGGCCTCGTTAGGTTCAATGTTAATCCTGGCGTAGAGTAAATGTAGTGTGTGACGTTTTAAACTAGTACAGCCTCTAGAAATATTCAGCAAATTTCACTAAATAGAAAATTACTGTTTAAGAAACCGCTATTATATAATCAACTATTAAATTAAAATTGCTATTTACTTAATGTTAATAGTATATGTTTCTTTAGAGTGATCGACGTTAAACTCTTTCAAGACGTGGATGTGCAAGTATAATAAAATATATTGATTAGATTAACTAAACAATGTAGGTTTAGCGTGTATCTCGAATGTATTGTGAATCCCAGGGGCGTAGCTAGGGGGGGCGGGGGCGGGGGGGGGGGGGTGCGGACCGCACCGGGTGACACCATTTAGGGGGGTGACACCAAGGCAAAAACTAGCAAAATATATAGAGAAAAACTTGAGGGGGGGGGGGTGCAAATCGAAAGTTTGAGGGGGGGGGTGCGAATCGAAAACATGAAAGTTTGTCCCCGGCGGGAAGGGTCGCAACGCCTCTGGGGGGTGACACCATTAAGTGCCGCACCGGGTGACACCCGACCTCGCTACGCCACTGGTGAATCCTAACACTTTTTCAAAGTTCTAATGTAACTTCTTCGCGTAGCATACAGACAGAATAAAAAAGCGCACCAATGCACTGAAACAAACATTAAGTACATAAAGGTAAACGTTATGTAAAACATTTCTCTTAATTCATACATCTTTAAAATAAGTGCAATAGCTGGACTGAGACCAAACGGTTTGAAAATGCAACAAGACAGGCACATCTTTGTTGTCAGCATTAGTTGTTGGGCTGGATTTACTAACACGTTTATAAAAGTCTAAAAAGTCTCTCTTCATATTCACGTGTTCGAGTAACTCTTGTAGAGGAAGTACATCGAAACAAGTCATGAACTAAATCACTCACGTTTTGAACGCACTCCTAGAGAACACAGTGTGAGTAATGGACGTGATGACACGTGACGGCTTGTACACGTACTTGTAGCACTCCCACCTTGGCACTGTGGTGTTCCTGTATGACGTCACTCATTAGCTCAACGGTTACAAGTACACATTTTTACACACCAGATCAAAGCTAAATATTCAAATTTTGATTTTTTAAAAAACAAATTGAAGACTATGAAAAACTCTTCCTTGTATTTAAACAAATAGTTGAAAAAAATTTTCGATGCAACATTGGCACATTTTCAAACTAGCATGGTAAAATTTAATTGTACTAATTGTAATAGATACTAGACTACCCGTTATCTAGTTAGATAACTGTGGGTTTCGGGGGGTCATCCATAAATGGCATCACGTCTGCCAGCACTTATCATCCCAAAAAAACCAGACCCCACATTCTTAAAGACGTTTTTTATATTTTAAATAACTCTACTAAACTCTACTTCACCTGCCCACTGCCCCGCCAAGTCTCAGACATGTTTGTATTTTTAAAAAAAACGATTCCGGCCGAGCATGGCTCTGGCCACATTATCCCTTCATATGCTGAGAACATAGAAACATGTGAACTCTACTTCACCTACCCTGTGCCCCGCAAGGTCCTGATAGTCAACCTTATCATTCCCATATAGGCCTTTAAATAAATGTGTGATTAACAGTCTGTCTGCAATAAAAAATTGTTCTCTACCTACATACTATTTTACAGCCCCCCCCCCCCCCATATAGAGCAGTTTCCTTACAAACAAATAAATATTCAAACATGTAAACAAACTTGAGTTTTAGTAGTATACTAGACTACCCGTTATCTAGTTAGATAACTGTGGGTTTCGGGGGGTCATCCAAAAAGGACATCACGTCTGTCAGCACTTATCATCCCAAAAAAACCAGAACCCACATTCTTAAAGACGTTTTTTATATTTTAAATAACTCTACTAAACTCTACTTCACCTGCCCACTGCCCCGACAAGTCTCAGACATGATTGTATTTGTAAGAAAGAACAATATTTACCACCCAAAATCCTATTTTACAGCTCTACACATAATGCTGATTCTCCCCAATAACAAATTAAACAAACAAACAAACGAAAAAATTAGTTATCAAACGTCACTATTCAGTCAAAGTTAAGCCATTGTTTTAAAACTTTAAAATTAATGTGGTTAATCTACCTTTGAATAAATTAATAAATTAATTATCGTCTTTAAATAAATTTGTAATTAACAGTCTGTCTGAAAACAAAAATTGTTCTCTACGCACATACTATTTTACAATTCTGCATATAGCGTAGATCATCTACACTACAAAATCAGACAAACAAACAAATAAATATTCAAACATGTAAACAAACTTGATTTTTAGTAGTATATAGATAGATGTAAGAGCAACATGAGATTTTAAAAAATGTATCAAAGAATAATCACGTTTTTCTTAAGATAAAGCCAGAAGTTTCTTCCAGGCATCTCTTCAGAGCCCGCCTCCCCCCCCCCCCCCCCCCATTCCGAAAAACGTCTACCTTCCCCCTCCCCCCACATCCCCGAAATCGAAGTAGAATTTATATAGAAAATATATCCTTTTACAAGTGGCCGCCCCATCCCCAGAAATGTTAGAAATTTCAAGTGCCCCCTCGGAAAAAAGATCTAAAAGAAACATTGCAGGAGCCAACCCGCTGTGACTTATTTGTTCAACAAAACCAATGTGGATATATGAGAGCCACAATACATACATTGACACACCTGAACTACCTAGAGCAACCTGAACCACCTTGACTCATCTGAACCACCTGAACCACTTTGACTCACCTGAACCACTTTGACTCACCTGAACCACCTTGCCTCACCTGAACCACCTGAACCACTTTGACTCACCTGAACCACTTTGACTCACCTGAACCACCTTGACTCACCTGAACCACCTGAACCACCTTGACTCACCTAAACCACTTTGACTCACCTGAACCACCTGAACCACCTTGACTCACCTGAACCGTTTGACCATCAGCTGTTCCTCAGGATTGCTCGGCTCCCAGGTGGTGAGAAAAAATTCCGTGTGGAAGAAAAGAGCTGAAGCCGTCGGGCGCTGGGACCATTTTTCCTGACATACACAACATACAACAAAGTCATTGGTGGGACCATTTTTCCTGTCATACACAACATAGAAAGTACAATGGTGGGACCATTTTTCCTGTCATACACAACATAGAAAGTACAATGGTGGGACCATTTTTCCTGTCATACACAACATAGAAAGTACAATGCTTGGACCATTTTTCCTGTCATACACAACATACAACAAAGTCATTGGTGGGACCATTTTTCCTGTCATACACAACATAGAAAGTACAATGCTGGGACCATTTTTCCTGTCATACACAACATAGATATCAAAGTCATTGGTGGGACCATTTTTCCTGTCATACACAACATAGAAAGTACAATGCTGGGACCATTTTTCCTGTCATACACAACATAGAAAGTACAGTGCTGGGACCACTTTTCCTGTCATACACAACATACAAAGTACAATGCTGGGACCATTTTTCCTGTCATACACAACATAGAAAGTACAATGCTGGGACCATTTTTCCTGTCATACACAACATAGAAAGTATAATGCTGGGACCATTTTTCCTGTCATACACAACATTGAAATGGAAGTCACTGATTGGACCATTTTTCCTTCAGTACTCAGCAAACCCGCACCCTGCCGGGGCGCCGTCGGATGCGTCTGATTACGTTTAGTGAACGACTGTAATACTTCCTCTTATCCATATTCTACCACTCTTTAAAACGAACATATGCGCTATAGCGCAAACGGGATAACCCGGGGCGCCAAATTGCACACTGTCAGGCGCCGGCGAATGCGATTGATTCAATTTGATTGATTCTATCGCACTGTTTAAAACTAACATAGGCGCCATAGCGCTCACAGGATAACTCATAACGCCCTATTTCACCCGCCGGGGTGCCGATCGTGCGAAATTGAATTTTTTTTTTCTTCCCAGAAACCTCACCATGAGTAATCTCAACAACTTTCCAAAGTTTTACGGAGATCATATGAAAGGTGTAGCAATGCATAAAAGACAAATAAAATGTGACGAAATATAATTGGAGGGTTTCATCAGTGCTTTACAAATCGTATATTCTTAGACGCGTGACCTTGTTTTCTAAAACTGAGTTTTTTAAATGTTAACAATGCCTGCGCTTGGATCATATTTATTGGAGCAAGGCTTTACCTACACTAAAAACCCGGAACGCCAAATCGCACCCAACCGGGGGCGCCAGCGGATGCGCCAGATTATGTTTAGTGACGACTCTAAAATACAATCATATGCATAGTCTTCCGCAATGTTTAAACAGACGTAGATGCAATATCGCTCACGCGATAGCCCTTCTCTGGAGTATCCTCTTCAACTCCCCAAAGTTTGATCGCGGTCGGATGAACGGTGTCAAACCGCAATCGACTTTTATTTTTTATATAACGTATATAGCGGATAATCAAATCGTTACGAATTTGAAATTTCTTTTTCACAGACAACTTCCCAATGTTTCATGGCGATCAGATGAAAGACAAACGCCCACAGACTCACATACGTTGCTTTTTATATAGATAGATAGATAATGTGTGTTCGTATAAAAAAATTAATTTTTTACAGTAAATTAAAAATCTAACCTGAAAAAACGTTTTTAAATCGACTGCCTGTCGTGGTATGATCATCTCGTCCATGTCATGACTGATGACGTAATCATAGCCCGCCATCCTATGCCTACACTCCAGGACCGCCAAAGTCTCGTCATAATTAAACTGTGCCGTGTGCTTGTACGCCTCTGTAAGTGATCGGGATTCCGGCTCCCCCGGAAGTTCGTAAGGCTGCAGATCTAGAATCCCTTCCTGTTGGTAGTGTCTAAACACCCTCGTTAAACCCTCGGGATTTCCCAAGTCGTAGATCAGAATTTTATCAACTCCCAGAAGTTTTTGCATTTCAAACCATTCAATGGCTTTTTGAGGTTCTACACCTCCACTGTGAGCTATTTTACCACAAAGTGCAATGCCAGGTTGTTTGATTGGGTACAAGACTTTCAGATAATCTTTCGTGTGTGTTGGGCACTTGGAACTCGAGGTCAGTGTGACATATTCCGGCATGTTGTTTGCAGTAGAGACTGTTCCATGACAGACATATTGCCGTGCGGCATAAAGTTTTTCATTGGACGGACCACCCACAATAAACTCCCTGAAGTAGTGGCTAGCCGGCGTTACGGTTAGAGTCACCGACTCGGGGTCATGGTAGATGACGCAGCAGTTGTAACCGTGTCTAGTGGCATCAAGCGTCGTGAGGATCAGCTCCAGGTCAAAGCTGGTGATATTTTTAGCTTCCAGCTGCTTCTTTTTCTCCTCGTATTCAATGTTGGCTATAGCCGAGTAGATGTATGTATCTTCGCCTGGGACCCGAGTGAAAGGGCGAGTGCGAGTAACCGGAGGCTTAACTTCGTGTGTTGTTGTTGGTGGTGCAGTAAATTTTATTGGAGTTTGTGTGTTGATCTGATTGTTCTGTTTAACAGCTTGACTTAATTGAAATGCTTTTATTTCTTTTTGAGAGTTGTAGCCAATTACATTAATCTGTAGATTATGTATATATATATATATATATATATATATATATATATATATATATATATATATATATATATATATATATATATATATATATATATATATATATACTAGGCGTCCCGGCCAGGCCTTGCTCTGGCTTCTGTGAAAAACCTTTTTGTTAAAGACTATTACCTGTGTGTTTAGTAATCATCATAAACCCGGCATTGCCCACCCGAACCACAACAAACCAAAACCAAAACAACAAAACGCAAACATAACGCTAACACAATTACAAATACAAACGAAAACAAAAACCTAACAACAAACCCAACCACAACCACAAACACCAATACCAACCAATAACATTACCAAAAAAAACGAAAAAACAAACGAAAACAAACCAAATCCAAACGCATACCAACCAAAAACACAAATACAAACCCAAAGAAAAAAACAAAAACGAAAAAAGAAAGAACAAAAACGAACCAAATCAAACCGCAACCACTAATGGAAACCCAACCTAAACACAAAGAAAACACTAACGCGAACATAAACGCAAAGTGCTCACAGTCTAGCCCGGGGCGGAATCGCCTGTTTTAGCTTAATAAACGACTATTGTACCCCAACTTGTTCATAGTCTTTTGCACTCACTTAAACGAACGCGCCTGTTTCAATTTAATGAACAATTTTAATACTCCAAGCTTATCCGTAAAATACCTACAACATTTGCACGTGATCAATCCACGCTAATTATGTAATTATTTTTTTTTCCAACACCAAAACAAAGCAATAAAAAGTAAATTCTTTTCCACTAATGCAATGGTTTTATAAAGGGAAGTAATTGTGTTTTCCTAATTTATCAAAGGGGAGTAAGTGCTATAGGACTAAATAAAGACATAATTAGAATTTTTGTAAAAGATGATATTTTTTTTAAAACGTGTGTTTAATGACCATGCCATAAATTATTACGTTCAGTTTGATAAATGAAAATTATTTCCCAAAACTTTCAATATTAATTTTTTAACTCATAAATTTAGACCATAAGGACTTTAATTATCTAACACTTAAATCCATCGAAGATCCACGACAAACATATTATGTGTTACATACAGAATTGAGCTTTATATATTACATATAAATATATATATATATTAGATATATATATATATATGTATATGTATATATATATATATATATATATATATATATATATATATATATATATATATATATATATATATATATATATATATATATATATATATATATATATATATATATATATATATATATATATATATATATATATATATATATATATATATATATATAAATATATATATATACTAGTCGTCCCGGCCAGGCCCTGCTCTGGCTTCTGTGAAAAACCTTTCTGTTAAAGACCATTACCTGTGTGTTTAGTAATCATCATAAACCCGGCATTGCCCACCCAAACCACAACCAACCAAAACAACAAAACGCAAACATAACGCTAACACAATTACAAATACAAACGAAAACAAAAACCTAACAACAAACCCAACCACAACCACAAACACCAATACAAAAACAAAGAAAAAACAAACAAAAAAGCAAACGAAAACAAAAACCTAACAACAAACCCAACCACAAACACCAATACCAACAAAAAAACAACGAAAAAGCAAACGAAAACAAACCAAATCCAAACGCAAAACCAACCAAAAACACAAATACAAACCCAAAGAAAAAAACACAAACAAAAACGAAAAAAGAAAGAACAAAAACGAACCAAATCAAAACGCAACCACTAACGCAAACCCACCTAAACACAAAGAAAACACTAACGCGACCATAAACGCCCGGGGCGGAATCACCTGTTTTAGCTTAATGAACGACTATAGTACCCCAACTTATTCATAGTCTTTTGCACTCACTTAAACGAACGCGCCTGTTTCAATTTGATGAACAATTTTAATACTCCAAGCTTATCCGTAAAATACCTACAACATTTGCACTTGATCAATCCCCGCTAATGATGTAATTTTTTTTTCCCAACACCAAAACAAAGTAATTAAAAAGTAAATTATTTTCCAAAAAATGCAATGGTTTTATAAAGGGAAGTAATTTTGTTTTCCTAATTTATCAAAGGGAAGTAATTGCTATAGGACTAAATAAAGACATAATTAGAATTTTTGTAAAAGATGATATTTTTTAAAAACTTGTGTTTAATGAACATGCCGACAATTATTACTATAATTTGAAAAATGAAAATTATTTCCCAACACTTTCAATAGTAATTTTTTAGCTCAAAAATTTAGACAAATGCGCACGATAATTTTCTAACACTTAAATTCATCCAAGACCAACGACAAACATATGCATTATATACAGAACTGAGCTTTATATATTAGATATATATATATATATATATATATATTTATATATATATATATATATATATATATATATATATATATATATATATATAACAACCTCACCACCTCAGCAGAAACCGTTAAACCATTATTGATCTTTTTGTTGTGTGACTGATTAGCCTTTGTCAAATTCGACCAAGACATTTTTCAATTTGCTCGTTTCCGCTCGTTTTCGCTTGCATGGACAACATATTTGCAGCATCGGCATTTGAGACGAATTCGCATACATTTGATATTTTCTAATGATTTTTATTCTGTAGCATAAATTAGGAGTGTTTCTTCTCTTTCGGTTTTAAATTCTTCTTCGCCTTATCTTTGTTCTTAATAGTTTGTTGCAAAGCAATTTAATAAATTAAACTTAATTAAACAAATTTATTAAATGACTCACCACCCAGTTGTTGGAGCAAAGCCTGATTGTCAGAACCAAAATAACCAAAACCAGAGCCCCTAGCTGGCACTTTTTCGACATCACCGGCATGTTTTCTTGGAGGTTGAGACACTTTGGTGTAGACAAGATGTTGTGCTATCTGAACCTTGATCTGATTACATCTCTATCTTGTTGCATTTACTCCTAGGTAGCTCATTGCTATTTGGGATGAATGTATCAACTCAGGTTAGCTTGTTTTATCTCTGGGTATTTGATTCAACTTCTAGGTATTTGTTACAACTCCTAATTACTAATCATCAATCGTCACACACTCGAATCAAACAAAACTCTATTTAGTTAAATTCATTAGAAAATCGCTAACACGTTTGATATTTGATTTCTAAGCGTAAGTGACGCATTCTGAAAATGTCAAGTTCAAATTGACTTAATATAATAATACAAAGAAAAACAAAGACTGATGATTAAGACTTCCTGTCAAACTTTTGTGGGTTTTTGGTAAGCGACACGGGGTGTACTTTCAAACAAATAAGAAAACAAAGTTAGAATTTATCTGAATAAACGTTTTGAATTGATAGAAATCAAACCTAGATTGAACCCGGCCTAGTGTAACCATCAAATTTGAGGCATCTGTACATACAGTTTTAAATGGTCTCGCTTGACTGTACTTTAGTCCCTGTCATCATGTAGGAATTTTATATTGAAGAAACTTCTATCTGTACAGATCATTACAGATTGCTTGTTTCAGTAATTCTTCCAGATTATTTTCTCCGGGAGGGGTGCGGGGGGGGGGGGGGGTGGTACTTGACATTTTCGGTGTGGGAGGCGGACTAAATTTCCAGGGGGCGGACACTGATAAAAGTATATATTTTGTATATAAATTTTGTTTCGCCCGGGGTGAACGGTGAACGCTTTTCATCTTCCAAGAAATGGCCATGTTGCCCATTCGAAAGTTTAACACATTACAAAGCTAAATGCAAAGTGTAAATCACAACACACGTAATTGGTTCTAATTCAATAATATTAGTCTGACGTCAGGTTTAATAACTTATTCATTTATTATTAAAATGAAGTTCGAGCTCAGAAAATATTACAGAAATAAATCAATTTTTTAAAGAGACAAAAACATGTAAGCTGAGGTGTGACTTCCTTTAGATGTGAATGATAAAGTTGTCTATCTGGACTTGGCGATACACTGAAGTAGAGTTCAGCAGGTGAAGTAGAGTTCACCTGTGTCCTTAGGATTAGAAGGGATAGTATGGTCAGACCCGTGCTCAGCAGAAATCGGTGTTTTTAAAAGACAAAAACATGTCTGAGATGTGATGTCTTTTAAATGTGGGGTGTAGCTTTTTGTGACGATGTGTGACAGAACGGACGGAAGGGAAAGATAAAAATAATCAAATAAACGTGACGTCCTTTATGGACGACCCCCGAAACCTAGTTATCCAAGGATAACGGGTAGTCTAGTACTATGTATTATCAACATCGTAGTGGATATGAATAATTTAGGATATCGAGATAGGGTAGATGTAAATAATTTGTGTAATCAACGTGCGTGAAACGGAATTCTAAATTAAAATTATACAGAAATGTAAATGGACTCAGTGGCGATTATTTTTATTAAATACAAAAGCACCAGAGAACGCTACGGCAGAGTTTCCAACCCGTCGTCTCAATTATTGATCTGGTTACCCCGGATCTATCGATTCATCAAAGTCACATCTTATAAAACCCAGCTCGATACGAATTCAAATCACCATTCAACTTATTGGCCAAGAAATTTGAAAGAAGTTTGAATTAAACACGAGATGAAACGACAGGTAAAGAAAGAAAAGAAATAAAAAGGAAACTATTCGCAAGTCGGATCAAGCGAAGACTTTCCCAGTCTGGACAGCAAAGAATGATAATCTGTATGACTAGTGGTTAACGTTTACATGGAAAAAATGTAATTTGTTAATATAAAAATTGGGTCAGGGACAATACACCTCTACGGTCAGCCCCTCTCCCCTCCCTGTTATAATTCCAAGATCAATTTCATGTAATTAACAGCGTCAGTGTGCCTTGCGATGTTCTATTTAGAATTACAGTTTTCAGAATCGATTTGTGAGGATTGATTCAGATTTAACATTTTAATACTTTTTTCTGACATGTAGTTTCATTCATTGAAGATGGTTTTCCTAAATTTTATACAATTTTTTATTTTATTTTAAATCTTTTATTTTGAATAGAACATAGTGTGATTACAATATTCTGTAGCAACATTCAGCGGTTTTAGAGTAACAACATTTACACAACTACACACTGTGCAGTTTTGTTTGTTGGGCCCGCTAGTTGTGTAGTTGTGTTTGTTGGGCCTGCCAGTGTGTTGGACCCACTAGTTGTGTAGTTGTGTTTGTTGGGCCTGCTAGTTGCGTTTGTTGGGCCCGCTAGTTGTGAAGTTGTGTTTGTTGGGCCCGCTAGTTGTGTAGTTGTGTTTGTTGGGCCTGCCAGTGTGTAGTTGCGTTTGTTGGGCCCACTAGTTGTGTAGTTGTGTTTGTTGGGCCTGCTAGTTGCGTTTGTTGGGCCCGCTAGTTGTGTAGTTGTGTTTGTTGGGTCCACTAGTTGTGTAGTTGTGTTTGTTGGGCCCGCTAGTTGTGTAGTTGTGTTTGTTGGGCCTGCTAGGGTGTAGTTGTGTTTGTTGGGCCCGCGAGTGTGTAGTTCTGTTTGTTGGGCCCGCTAGTTGTGTATGTTGGGCCCGCGAATTGTGTAGTTGTGTTTGTTGGGCCTGCTAGTTGTGGAGTTGTGTTTGTTGGGCCTGCTAGTTGTGTAGTTGTGTTTGTTGGGCCGGCTAGTTGTGGAGTTGTGTTTGTTGGGCCTGCTAGTTGTGTAATTTGAGGAAATTCGGGGGGGGGGGGGAGGTAGATGTGCCCCCCTTCCCCCCCCCCCCCCTCCCTTTTCTAGACATTCGTTTTTTTATGAAATCGACAGCATATAAGAGTCTACCGCAAAAAATTTTGCCCAAAAACTCAATCAGTAGCTTGCTATCCATAAAAGGCAATAGACTGTCCCTATCTAGTCTATGGTGGGATCTCAGGCAAGAAACCAACCAACCATGACAAAACTGTACACTGTCGACGGCCAAGTGATAGAGCTATTGCTAGTATTTAATCTTGTTATCTCCCCTTTTATCTTTGAATTGGGTAAGTTTTAATTTTCATTTTTAATCACTAACCATGTCTTAATAAGATTAAAAATTAGATACTATTGCATTTTCATTGGAGATTTGTGTATCTAGAAAGCTTGAACGAGATCGCTGCATTGAAAGTGGGTAAAATTGAGTTACAATTTGAAACAAATATACACACTCAAATTGTAAATTAAATAAAATTAAAAGCGTATACAAATGTTCCTCTTCTTCTTCTTCGTTCTTAATCTGCCAGAGGGTTTGAAATCGAGAGTTTTTCGAATTTATCAACCATGAGCTTTTGCCGACTCGACCACGCCTCTATCACAATTTAGGATACGTGTCAAGGCCATTGAGCATAGACTCCGATTTCAGCCTGCTTTTCTTTTTGGATTTGCTTCCATAGCCTTTGTCCAACCAAGAACAAACTACAAGGCAGAAGTTGTCTCTCCTAGAGGGGTTCATCTGGAAGAGGGTTAGAACTCGAGACTTTTCGGTTTAGCAATCATGAGCTTTACCGACTCGACCACGCTATGGTTGTGAGTATTATAGAGATCCATAAAATAACTTATTTTCCCAAGCGTGACACTGAAACCTAGTCCGCTACCATTATACGTATATATATATATATATATATATATATATATATATATATATATATATATATATATATATATATATATATATATATATATATATATATATATATATATATATATATGGCGAGATAAAGATTGACAGTCATTATCCGTCTGTGATCACATTATAAATTTTTATCCGGACAATGCTTCTAACCCCTTAACATACTGCGAAAGTATATTTCAAACGACACATAGGCATTTAACTAATAAGAATAACGTTATCTTTGATCAACTCACCTGATTAAAAAAATCCTTCAAGTTTTTCCTAAAACACTGCGGTATATATTCTAAACAGACGAAACAGCTCTACATAAACTCTAATGGTTTTAAGCCCCGCATAGTAAATTCGATCAATTTGTTTGTTGCAGACAACGCCGCATATACTAAGTCGGTTGCCTCGATACGGAGCTGGCAGTAGTTCCATCTAGAGCAGGGGTTCCCAACCTCTTTTTACTCTAGAGCACATTCTAAAATATCGGTAGGGTGGCGGGCACCACCTATTGTAAATCGACAAACTCCTTCCAGAGGCGTAGCGACCCTTCCCGTCACCCGGGGACAACACTTTCGATTTGCACCCACCCCCCTCCCTCAAACTTTCGATTTGCACCCGCCCCCTAAAACTTTCGATTAGCACCCCGCCCCCCCCCCCCCTCAAACTTTCGATTTGCACCCCCCCCCCCTCAAACTTTCGATTTCCATCCCCTTCAACCTTTCAATAATGTTTATGAAATAAATTGTGTCTCTGTCGAATAGTGAGAGGCGGGCACATACGAATCGTTCGGCGGGCGCCATGGCGCCCGCGGGCACGGGGTTGGGAACCCCTGATCTAGAGGTAAGTGCGTAATGGTAAAGACAAAGTTTAACTTTAGGTTAGGGTTTGTTATATCTTGTGTGAGACTTCGGTTGTGTTTACTACTAGCTAGGGTGACGATGAATATTTAGACTTTTGACTCCGTGGGGGAGGGGGGAAGGCACTTGAAACTTTCTGGGGCGGGGGGGGGGGGAGCGGACTAAAATACTAAAATTTCCGGGGATGGGGGGTGGACATTGGTAAAAGTATATATTTTCTATATAAATTCTATTTCGTTCGGGGTGGGGGTGGGGGCGTAACTTATGCGCTCATGACGAATCATATACACCGCATAGCCAGATGGTTGAAAAAAAAAAGTTGTAATTCTTTGATTGCTACATATTAAAAAGACTATAATATCAGCTTTTTTTTTCAAAAAGTGGACTTCGCAGGTATTACAAGTAGCCTTCTAAAATATTAGTTGGTAGAGATAGTTTAATTTTCGCATCTCTTTGAAAATTATGTGGAATAGTATTTAATTATTTTTCTTTTATTCACAAATTATAGGCCGTAATTTTTTTAGTACAATCAATAAAACTGGGGAAATTGAAAGTTTATGCCTTGCAAAGCTATATCCCTTTATAATAGGGAAAACGTGTTAATTTGTATTTACTTTCACATGTATTTAAAAACCGTTTAGTATAAATTAATTGTAAAGGAGTTTTTTTTTCTTTTATCCAATTATTTTCTTCTTTAAACAACGGGGGAAATTAAAAGTTTAAATTTCTGACGCAGTTACGCCCCTTTAATAATTAAAGTTAAGGAGTAAAGGCGTTCACCTATTAACCCCTTAATATGACATTTCTGAGAATCTGGTATATTTCCAGGTGCCTACGGCACCACAGCTATCTTCATACGAAATATCAACTTTTTGTCGCATCTGCAAGTGGTCGATCTAATTCAAACGCTTTAAAAAAATCTAGAGTTTATATAAGGTCGCGGTCATTCTAGGTCAGATTTCGGTCACTCTAAACTCTATTATTGAGATGACTCGAATTGTCCTGATAAGAAGAGAGTGAACAGCAAACTTTGTGAAGAATAATTTCCCAGCAAGGACCGATTTAATAGAAGTGAGTAACAAAGAAACAAAAAAACAAACATCACCCACTTTGATTTTATATATATATATATATATATATATATATATATATATATATATATATATATATATATATATATATATATATATATATATATATATATATATATAGGCCTATATATAGGGGTCCGAAAAATTTGACCGTCGCATCTCCACCTTGATAGAATAAATTGCCTCTGGTCTGTTTGTTATATATATATATATATATATATATATATATATATATATATATATATATATATATATATATATATATATATATACCAGAATATATATATATATATATATATATATATATATATATATATATATATATATATATATATATATATATATATAATGTTACGATCAAAGCCGGTCTAAAATGGTATACGATATTTCGAATCATGTATTACCTTTTATTTCACTAGATCTACATCGGCATAAGTGCAAGTAAACAGCTTTAGTCTACACTCTACACATCTGTCCTTACTATTTTGCATGTCATTCTGGCCTGTAACACAAATACGTTTTCTCTTCTAATATTTAGACTGAGTTACGTAACTCCTCAATGTTTTCAAACCCACACGAATTTTAATGTGTAACGAAAGCCCCGCACAATCGCAAAACACGGCCCTTAAAATGGTATCTGCCAAAACATAAAAACACATGTAGTTTTACTTTCAAAAGGAAGGGCGCAACTACACAGACTCAGAACACGACGTAGCAGCCGACTTTGAAAGAAACCCTAAGCAGAAAACGAGGGCAGTCTGCAAGAGGTTTCCACTTCGCCATTGGCTGTTTATTATTCGTTATTTGGGGTTATGCATTTACTAATGAACAGTTAAGTCTAAAAAAGGATCGGGAAAATGTCAAAACACGCCCACCGTAACTACGTAAATAGGTGAATCTGTAGTGAAGAACGCGTAGGGGCGGGACGATAGTTTTTCCATATGGACAAATGGATTGCCGACGTAGATAAAAAAAATCAGTTTGGCATGTGTACTGAGCCTAAGTACCCTTTAAAAGTATTTTTGAAAATGTGCCTCAGTTTTTCACACACGTTTGCTATTCATATAAGGAAATACGGCCTCTGGTCAGTTTTAACACAACACTTCATAACTCAGCAGAAATAACCCAACACATAATTTTTAACAAACTTGGACAACCCAAAACATACCTTTTACCTGAATTTTAATAACCCAAAACTTTCAATGAACTTTCACAACTGAAAACATAAGTTTTAACTGCGCTGAGCCAGCTTATATTCTTCCCTATCAAACCTTACCTGTAAAACAACCCGTTAGACTGTTTTTTTCCTTCATATACACTCATATGATATGCGCTACTGTTTTCAATAGCTATGTAATAAAATGTAAGTATTACTTTGAAACGTATTGGTTTGTTACATTTCTTAATCGACGTCTAGCAAGACACTTTATGAAAAATTTCTTTACACTTAGATGTTTTAAAATACTTTTTTTTCCCCCAAAATGCTGAACTGAGTTTTTATTTACGAAAATATTGTATGCACTTTTCCGATGGATTAGTAAAATAATTTTTTTTTGTCTATTTAATATTGGATTGGGATTAAACCTTGTACCCAAATTTTCTCCTATTTTAAATTAGCGACTTAAAAAACCATCAGAACGCAATGCAAGAATATGATTAAATATGATTAAACAATGATTATTCAAAGTCATTAATTAATTGATTTGTTCATAAAAGTTAACGTAAATATTGCTATATTTATTCAATCAGTCCATTTAATTAGTCAAATAGTTTCTAAATCTTACTCGCTTAATGACTTTTATGAGGAATATTATTAATGACATCATATATCATTATTTTTAATGTAACGGATGTAAATAACAGAACTATAGATATTAGGGGACAAACTAACAAAGATGGGGCTTTAGAAATAATCATTTAAATATAGACTTTAATATTTGTACAATATCCAAATACTAGAAAACAGACACCTGCAAACCTAAAATGAGAAAATTAACATGCAGTTCCTTAGCAGCTTTTATCATTAAAAAAATCTTGAAAAAATGTATTTATGTCATTGGCGTAGGCAGGTGGGGGGTTGGGGGTTATAACCCCTCCTATGGACCCCCACCCTTTATATATAAATATATATATATATATATATATATATATATATATATATATATATATATATATATATATATATATATATATATATATATATATATATAGGCCTATATATATATATATATATATATATATATATATATATATATATATATATAGGCCTATATATATATAGGATTGTATACAGTTGGAAAAATGTTTAAACCCCTCCCATGACCAATTCCTGGCTACGCCACTAATTTATATAATGGATTTCTTATGCGAGCCTTCTCTTTTATTTAGGCTATAAATAAAGTGTTTATTTTCGTAAGTTTTTTTAATGGCGGGTTATAAAAATTCCGTCATTCTATACATGTAGCTAAGCTGGTACAAATGCAAATTAATGCAAATTGTTAAAAGCTCCAGTGCTTTTGTTTGGCCTACACGCCGCTGATGTAAAAAAAATATATTAAAAGTTTTTATCATTTTAACTTTATACAGATTTCACGATTGATAGAGCACAAACTGTAATGTCTATTTTTCTGCAACATATACACAAAGGGTGGCATTTTGCCACCTATATCTGCTTATGGTGTGCGTATTTTAACATTCAAACAATATATTTATAATATATTTACAATATAATATAATATATTTACAATATATTTTCATATGAGTTACGTATATTAACAGTCAAACAATATATTTATATAGTGTAGGCTCCGTACTTCAACATTAAAAAATATATTAATCTGCGGAACGTATTTTCACAATAAAATGTATATTTAACTGTGTTCGTATTTTGACAATCAAAGAAAAAAATATATTTATACGGTGTACGTATTTTAACAATCAAAGAATAGATTTATTTGGTGTATGTAATAAAACAAGATATGTATATTGTGTATGCATTTCAAGTATCAAACAATATATTTTTGTGTTCGTATTTCAAGTATCAAACAATATATTTTGTGTACGTATTTCAAGTATCAAACAATATATTCTTGTGTACGTATTTCAAGTATCAGACAATATGTTTTTGTGTACGTATTTCAAGTATCAAACAATATATTTTGTGTACGTATTTCAAGTATCAAACAATATATTCTTGTGTACGTATTTCAAGTATCAGACAATATGTTTTTGTGTACGTATTTCAAGTATGAAACAATATATTTTTGTGTACGTATTTCAAGTATCAAACAATATATTTTTATGTACGTATTTCAAGTATCAAACAATAAATTCTTGTGTACGTATTTCAAGTATCAGACAATATGTTTTTGTGTACGTATTTCAAGTATGAAACAATATGTTTTTGTGTACGTATTTCAAGTATCAAACAATATGTTTTTGTATACGTATTTCAAGTATCAAACGATATGTTTTTGTGTACGTATTTCAAGTATCAAACAATATGTTTTTGTGTACGTATTTCAAGTATCAAACAATATATTCTTGTGTACGTATTTCAAGTATCAAACAATATGTTTTTGTGTACGTATTTCAAGTATCAGACAATATGTTTTTGTGTACGTATTTCAAGTATCAAACAATATGTTTTTATGTACGTATTTCAAGTATCAAACAATATGTTTTTGTGTACGTATTTCAAGTATCAACAATATGTTTTTGTGTACGTATTTCAAGTATCAGACAATATGTTTTTGTGTACGTTTTTCAAGTATCAAACAATATGTTTTTATTTGCGTATTTCAAGTATCAAACAATATGTTTTTGTGTACGTATTTCAAGTATCAAACAATATATTTTGTGTACACATTTCAAGTATCAAACAGTATGTTTTTGTGTACGTATTTCAAGTATCAAACAATATGTTTTTGTGTACGTATTTCAAGTATCAAACAATATGTTTTTGTGTACGTATTTCAAGTATCAAACAATATACGGCATGTCCTGTAGTAACTATATGGATAGGACGGGCATTATAAAGGGTCTAATTGTGGGTGGGAGGTGTGTTCAATCTAATTGTGTGGGTGGGAGGTGTGTTCAGTCTAATTGTGGGTGGGAGTTGTGTTCAGTCTAAGTGTGGGGTGGGGGTGTTCAGTCTAAGTGTGGGGTGGGGTTGTTTTCAGTCTAAGTGTGGGGTGGGGGTATGTTCATTCTAAGTGTGGGTTGGGGGTGTTCAGTCTAAGTTTGGGGTGGGAGGTGTGTTCAGTCTAGATGTGGGGTGGGAGGTGTGTTCAGTCTAGATGTGGGGTGGGAGGTGTGTTCAGTCTAGATGTGGGGTGGGAGGTGTGTTCAGTCTAGATGTGGGGTGGGAGGCATGTTCAGTCTAGATGTGGGGTGGGAGGTGTGTTCAGTCTAGATGTGGGGTGGGAGGTGTGTTCAGTCTAAGTGTGGGATGAGGGTGTGTTCAGTCTAAGTTTGGGGTGGGGGTGTGTTCAGTCTAGATGTGGGGTGGGAGGTGTGTTCAGTCTAGATGTGGGGTGGGAGGTGTGTTCAGTCTAAGTGTGGGGGTGGGAGGTGTGTTCAGTCTAAGCGTGGGGTGGGGGTGTGTTCAAAGTGAGGGTGGGGGTGTGGGTGTTCAGTTTAAGTGTGGGGTAGGGGTGTAGGTGTTCAGTCTAAGTGTGGGGTGGGAGGTGTGTTCAGTCTAAGTGTGGGGTGGGGGTGTTCAGTCTAAGTTTGGGGTGGGGGGTGTGTCCAGAATAAATTTTCTAAGACACGTTCGACCCCGCCATGTCCCAGATATAAATCAACTGTGCTCTTATTTCTAATTGTGTGTGTGAGGGAGGGGGGAGGTATGTGGGGAGAGAGGCGGAAGCGTTGATTCACATAAGCTAACCGGGTCTCGGCTGTCCCCTGCAGCTAAATTCACCAGACAATAAAATTGCTTTCAAAAGCTTAAAGAAAATTCTATGAAGTGTTAACACAAATAAAAAATGTTAAAAGTGTCTCTATTTTATAGGTTCCTCGAATTTGTTGCATCATATGTTGTTTCACCTGTTGTGTAACCTCTTACCTCACCTCTTACCTCACCTCTTACCTCACCTCTTACCTCACCTCTTACCTCACCTCTTACCCACCTCTTACCACACCTCTTACCTCACCTCTTACCTCACCTCTTACCTCACCTCTTACCTCACCTCT
This sequence comes from Physella acuta, assembly GCF_028476545.2. Lineage (NCBI taxonomy): Eukaryota > Metazoa > Mollusca > Gastropoda > Physidae > Physella > Physella acuta. Next base: position 279,831 of record NW_026731549.1, read on the forward strand.
TACCTCACCTCTTACCTCACCTCTTACCTCACCTCTTACCTCACCTCTTACCTCACCTCTTACCTCACCTCTTACCTCACCTCTTACCTCACCTCTAACCTCACCTCTTACCTCACCTCTTACCTCACCTCTAACCTCACCTCTTACCTCACCTCTTACCTCACCTCTTACCTCACCTCTTACCTCACCTCTTACCTCACCTCTTACCTCACCTCTTACCTCACCTCTTACCTCACCTCTTACCTCACCTCTTACCTCACCTCTTACCTCACCTCTTACCTCACCTCTTACCTCACCTCTTACCTCACCTCTTACCTCACCTCTTACCTCACCTCTTACCTCACCTCTTACCTCACCTCTTACCTCACCTCTTACCTCACCTCTTACCTCACCTCTTACCTCACCTCTTACCTCACCTCTTACCTCACCTCTTACCTCACCTCTTACCTCACCTCTTACCTCACCTCTTACCTCACCTCTTACCTCACCTCTTACCTCACCTCTTACCTCACCTCTTACCTCACCTCTTACCTCACCTCTTACCTCACCTCTTACCTCACCTCTTACCTCACCTCTTACCTCACCTCTTACCTCACCTCTTACCTCACCTCTTACCTCACCTCTTACCTCACCTCTTAGCTCACCTCTTACCTCACCTCTTTCCTCACCTCTTTCCTCACCTCTTACCTCACCTCTTACCTCACCTCTTACCTCACCTCTTACCTCACCTCTTACCTCACCTCTTACCTCACCTCTTACCTCACCTCTTACCTCACCTCTTACCTCACCTCTTAGCTCACCTCTTACCTCACCTCTTTCCTCACCTCTTTCCTCACCTCTTACCTCACCTCTTACCTCACCTCTTACCTCACCTCTTACCTCACCTCTTACCTCACCTCTTACCTCACCTCTTACCTCCCTTCTTACCTCACGTCTTACCTCACCTCATACATCACCTCTTACCTCACCTCTTACCTCACCTCTTACATCACCTCATACATCACCTCTTACACAACCTTTACTTCACCTCTTACCTCACTCATTGCCTCGATTCAAACCTCACCTCTTACCCACCTCTTACCTCACCTCTTACCCACCTCTTACCTCACCTCTTACCCACCTCTTACCTCACCTCTTACCCACCTCTAACCTCACCCCTTACCCACCTCTTACCTCACCCCTTACCCACCTCTTACCTCACCTCTTACCCACCTCTTACCTCACCTCTTACCCACCTCTTACCCACCTCTTACCCACCTCTTACCTCACCTCTTACCCACCTGTTACCTCACTACTTACCTCGCATATTGTCTCACCTCTTACTTCCCCTGTTGTCTCACCTCTTACCTCACCAGTTGTCTAAAATGTCAACTCTTACTTTATCTCTTATCTTTATCTTTATGGGGTTGACAGGTTGACGTGTCCTGCTAACTATAAATAAAACAATGCTGCACCCACCTGCATGAACAACCGACTATAGATAACATCAGTAGATAAAATGTGAAAACTTGAAAGCTTTTACCGGGAGGTGGGGGGGGGGGGGGGGGAAAGGGGGGGGGGGGGGGGAAAGGGGGGGGGTGAAAGCACAGCAAAATTGACACGGACAAAAAGGTGCCGAACTGGGTAACACTCGACCTGGAAGTAGATGACATTATATGATAGGTGACATTTGTGCGATTTAGTAGGTGACATTTGTGTGATTTAGTAGGTGACATTTGTGTGATTAGTAGGTGTCATTTGTGTGATTTAGGGTGTGATTTGTGTAATGTAGTAGGTGTCATTTGTGTGATTTAGTAGCTGTGATTTGTGTGATTTAGTAGGTGTCATTTGTGTGATTTAGTAGGTGTCATTTGTGTGATTTAATAGGTGTCATTTGTGTGATTTAGTAGGTGATATTTTCTGTGATTTAGTAGGTCTCATTTGTGTGATTTAGTAGGTGTCATTTGTGTGATTTAGTAGGTGACATTTGTGTGATTTAGTAGGTGACATTTTGTTTGATTTAGTAGGTGTCATTTGTGTGATTTAGTAGGTGTCATTTGTGTGATTTAGTAGGTGACATTTTGTTTGATTTAGCAGGTGACATTTGTGTGATTTAGTAGGTGACATTTTGTTTGATTTAGTAGGTGTCATTTGTGTGATTTAGTAGGTGTCATTTGTGTGATTTACTAGGTGTCATTTGTGTGATTTAGTAGGTGTCATTTGTGTGATTTACTAGGTGTCATTTGTGTAATTTAGTAGGTGATATTTTGTGTGATTTAGTAGGTGTCATTTGTGTGATTTAGTAGGTGTCATTTGTTCGATTTAGTAGGTGACATTTGTGTAATTTAGTTGGTGACATTTGTGTGATTTAGTAGGTTATATTTTGTGTGATTTAGTAGGTTATATTTTGTGTGATTCAGTAGGTGTGATTTATGTTATTTAGTAGGTGTCATTTGAGAGATTTAGTAGGTGTCATTTGTGTGATTTAGGGTGTGATTTATGTAATTTAGTAGGTGTCATTTGTGTGATTTAGTAGGTGTCATTTGTGTGATTTAGTAGGTGTCATTTGAGTGATTTAGTAGGTGTCATTTGTGTAATTTAGTCAGTGTCATTTGTGTGATTTAGGGTGTGATTTGTGTGATTTACTAGGTGTCATTTGTGTGATTTAGTAGGTGACATTGGGGGCGCCATAATTGGTTGAGAAAAACAAATTGAAATCTCATTTTAGGTGCAGTTTTGCATTATACATATAAAAAAGTATATGGGGGGGGGTGCAAATGGAAAGTGAGGGGGTGGGGTGCAAATTGGAAATTGAACTTTTGTTCCCGAGGGGGGCGCCAAATTGAAAGTTTGTCCCCGGGCGCCGGGAAGGGTCGCTAGGCTTCTGATGCCCAGCCCTTTTACTTTCCTCAACGGTTGTCAGTTGACTATCAGTGTCGTGTAGACTCAGGGACCGAGTCCAGACCGAGATCCGAACTCGAGACCTTCGGGTCTGTAGTCGAACCCTCTACCACCCCGAATTGAAGATACTTGTAACTGTATAAAACTGCGGGTAAAAGGACATAACAAAAAATTCTCGTTCTCTGCTGTTTTGTAAGGGTTATATTAAATCTATATATATAATTCTCTTCTTGGAGACGCTAGAAAACAAGCTGTAAGCGCGCTCCCTACCACCCAACCCCTACAATTACATGGTCTGGTGAGCTGTGGTTCACGCTAAATGTTTACATTCGTAGAGCCGGGTTTAGTGACGGCTATTAGTTTGAAACGGTTTTAAACTTAGGGGAGGTAACTAAGACGAGGCTGCTTTCACGGAGGGGGGGGGTGTAGGGTAGGGGTTGGGGGAAAGGAGGGTGGGGGTAGGGGTTGGGGGAAAGGAGGGGGGGGGGGTAGTATCGTTCTTAACGACCTACTGATAGTGTTTTAAAGCAAATATTTTCAGTGGCAGCATTGGTACTGTCGAATTCACAAATTATGAATTACTGAAAAGTAGAAAATAAAACAACTAAATAGCGGCATATGATATGCCGCGGGCCGGCTCGTAGTTTATACTATAGTAATTTTTAATAGGACTATAAATCAATAGAGTCAAAATCTCAATTTCCGTAACATCAAAATGTACAAAGGAAATACGATTTTTAAAAAATTGGATTCCAATTATTTCCCCTTTTATGTGGAAATCGTGTATTAATGAGTATAGTAGAAAACATTGGTAAACTTGATACAGATATTTTGAAAAAATGTTAATGAAAAATTGAGACAAACGCGACAGAAAATTTTTGATGAATGTGATAGAAAAGTTTTGATAAATGCGACAGAAAGTTTTCATGAATGTGACAGAAAAGTTTGGATAAATGTGATAAGAAAATTTTGATGTATGTGACAGAAAAGTTTTGATGAATGCGACAGAAAGTTTTCATTAATGTGACAGAAAAGTTTGGATAAATGTGATAAGAAAGTTTTGATGAATGTGACAGAAAAGTTTTGATGAATGTGATAGAAAAGTTTTGATGAATGTGATAGAAAAGGTTTCATCAAAGCGATATAGTGTTAAGAAATGTGTTTAGAAATTGTGTTGAAGCTAAAACTTTTGATAAATGTGATAAAATAATAAACCAGGAGTGATCTCCCCTAAACTTTCTCGAATATTCTAATATAACACTACGGGAGATGACAACTCCGACATAGGCAATATTTTAAATCCATTTTTTAATTACTTAAACATTTTATTATATAAACATTTGATAATAGAATGGAATCTCTTAAAAACTGAATTGCACACCAAGTGAACGCCAAATAAAATATGTATAATAGTGCGGGATATTATTAGTACTTTATAAATTCACATGCGTTTTTTTGAGAAATCGGAAATAGCGTAAATTACTACTTACGGTCAACGGAAATTACTCAAAATTCGAAAGAAGGCAGAGAATTAGAATTTTTCCTTACATGTGAACTTTCATTTATCTATCTGAAATAGTACTCAAGTTATAGGCTTTTGAAAATTCAAAATAGAAAAAGTTCCACTTCCGGAAATCGGAAATCGCTCAAAAGTTGCTACGGAACTACGATTTTGATATAATACTTATATATGAAATTTTAGCCACACAGTTCCGCTGACTAATTAGGTTAATTATTGATTTCGGCTTAATTCAACTCTGATGTTTTATTGAAGTATTGAGGTTAAGGAAATTGATATTGGATTATTTTTAGCGCAATTTCCATAAGAACAATTGCGATTATTAATTCGTTATTTCTGGATGGATGTGTGTCCGCAACGAAGCAATATCGAGGACTAGTTCCAAAGCAAATATGTTACGCAAGTTTCGAGGATGATTGTGAGCTAAAAAAATTCCCGGAATTCCTTCCTGGATTTCCCGGAAAAGCCAAACAAACTCAAAATTCAGTTTTTGGCCCATATCTCGGCAACCAGTCCACTTAGTGACTTGAAACATTTACCAATCGATTTCTGTCATAATTTAGAACAATATTGCCGAAGAAAGTTTTCAAAAATATCCTTTCGTTTGGTCACAAAAAAAAAATTAAAATTACATTATACATAATACACTACAGTACTATAATCAAGCGTCGAGGAGGATAAACATTCATTTTTTTTTTCAATCTCGTTTATAAATATTTTTTCTATTTTGTTTTGAATTATTAAAACTACTTGTGTTGCATTATTTATTTGCTGAATATATGATTTATCTCGATTTAAAATTGTTATGGATAACAATGAAATTGCGCTTAAATTGTCACTAGACTTTTTATTAACTTGTTTTTAGTATTTAGCGTTTGGATAAGATTGGGTTTAGTTTATATCTTAGTTAAATGTCTTGCTTTCTTTCATGTTTATATTTTAGTCAGATATTAATATTGCAGTTTTTAGCTTATATTTTATGTTACATTATATGTTATATTTTGGTGATATTTTGCAAGTTTTATGTTTAGTTTTTAAAAGATTAAGATTTCGATTATGTTAGCTACGTAGAGTTAAAATAACTTTAGCGTCAAAATAAAACATTTTTTGTGTGTGTTAAGCTAGCGTTAAGGGGTACAGTATTCAATGAATCCCACTGGGAATCAGCCTCACAAAATGCAATGCTGTGTCGCTTTCACCCTTATAGACATGACATGGTAGCAGCAGTTTCAGCGTGCTAGAGCAAAGCCTTGGCGGGACGGCAAGTCCATCCTAATATATAAAAGCCCATGTGCGCACTTCTCTCTCTCTCTCTCTCTCTCTCTCTCTCTCTCTCTCTCTCTCTCTCTCTCTCTCTCTCTCTGCCCGCAAAATATTTTCGCCGGATATCACGTCAGAATCTTCAGCGATATATGGAGAACTTGATACGGACTTTTGTTGAAAATAATATGGTAGATGTTTTAAATGTATAACCACAATTTTATTTCAAGAATAAAAAATAAAAAATAAAGGCGTATTCGAATGTAGAAAAACAGTTTTAATTATGCAACAGGAAAAGCATTTATAGTTGTGAAAAAGAACGCATAAAACTGTGACGTCACTAATGTTTATACATTAACTAATGACGTCATCTGCCGTGTTTAGAATAAAAAGAAATGAACTATTTCATTCAAATTTGATTTAGATCTACCTACGCTATGAAATGTATACAATACAATTTTTCCGGCCTAAACTTATAGATGATAGTGTACTTAATACCACGCAGATGTTGCGGGATCGAGACACACCAAGTCGATCTTAATTTTTTATTTTTTTTAATATATGAATCTTCCGATTTTAGACTATAAAGAAAGGAACTAATTCATTCATATTTGATTTAGATCTAGATCTATCGATCTACTCATCAAGAAGTACGCTATGAAATATATACAATTTAATTGGTCAAACTAATACAAATTACTTAAAAACAACATAATGACCATTGAATAGCCAGATTTTTAACTAAATCATTTAAGTCACTTAATCAGTGCAGAGTTTCTTCCAGACATCTCTTCGGGGGGGGGGGGGGGGGCAGAGCTAACTGGCCTTAAACACAAAATATTATTCTCAGATTCTCCACATTTGCAATGTCTATGATTGGTTATTAAAATATTAAATTTAGACTTTTTTCCTAAGTTAATTAACTGGGTTTTTACGGACGTTATGAAGGCAAACTTGACAAAAACACAAATTTTGGCCATGTAAAAAAAATGATGGTAGCATTCTCGTCAACTCGCTGGTGTCACTTACTATACTAGTATTAAATTTAAAGTTCGAAAACTAATGCGTAGGCCTACTTCTTAAATATGAATCAGGGGAAAATTCCAGAATATTTTTTTTTAATTTCAAGGTGCAGCAGTGTTTCTTGAAGTCTGTTACTAGCGCCTGTCATTTGTGACGTCATTGACCCCGCTTGACAATGCTCTTTAAATAGTATTGACATATCAAAATATTTTTACATAAACGTTGACGATCTTTAAAACTTCATAAAAAAATTCGGGTACCTCTAGGCAGGCTCCCGAAAGCTAACACAAGATAATTACCTCATCTCACTAGGAAACGTATTATCCTGTTTAGATGACGTCATTCGAAATTACGTAGCTACGACTAATACATATATTGAGTGTGTTGTTTGTTATAATAGTGTATTCATTCATTAATGAAAGTACTCAAAAACTAATTTAGTAAATTATTTACCTATCAAAATTGTGTTTAAGATTTCTAAATTCAAATATCATAAGTAATTACAGACAAATAAGAAAGTTTACTTGCAGTAGCCAAGGGGCTTTAAGACATTGGGAATTCGACATTTGACAGATGGTCGCAAGTTCTGTAGTACTAGACTACCTTTGAGGTCAATGATTAATTGGTCAACTATAATGACAAGTATCAAGCAGACTGAATTCGGAGTCAACGGCTAAATAGTAGTGTTTCTTCCAGACTTTTTACTCCGGGGGGGGGGGGGGGGGGCACTTGAAATTTTCCAGGGGGGGGGGAGGCGGTAGACTTTCTTTGGGTGGGGGGGGACGGACACTGTTAAAAGTATAAATCTAATATATAAAGCTCAATTCTGTATGTAATAAGTTTGTCGTTGACATACTTCAATGGATTTAAGTGTTAGATAATTAAAGTCCTTATGGTCTAAATTTATGAGTTAAAAAATTAATATTGAAAGTTTCGGGAAATAATTTTCATTTATCAAATTGAAAGTAATAATTTTCGGCATGTTCATTAAACACAAGTTTTAAAAAAAATATCATCTTTTACAAAAATTCTAATTATGTCTTTATTTAGTCCTATAGCACTTACTTCCCTTTGATAATTTAGGAAAACACAATTAGTTCCCTTTATAAAACAATTACATTAGTGGAAAAGTATTTACTTTTTATTACTTTGTTTTGGTGTTGGGAAAAAAATAATTACATAATTAGCGGGGATTGATCAAGTGCAAATGTTGTAGGTATTTTACGGATAAGCTTGGAGTATTATAATTGTTCATTAAATTGAAACAGGCGCGTTCGTTTAAGTGAGTGCAAAAGACTATGAATAAGTTGGGGTACTATAGTCGTTTATTAAGCTAAAACAGGCGATTTCGCTCCAGGCTAGGCTGTGAGCACTTTGCGTTTATGTTCGCGTTAGTGTTTTCTTTGTGTTTAGGTTGAGTTTGCGTTAGTGATTGCGGTTTGATTTGGTTCGTTTTTGTTCTTTCTTTTTTCGTTTTTGTTTGTGTTTTTTTCTTTGGGTTTGTATTTGTGTTTTTGGTTGGTTTTGCGTTTGGATTTGGTGTGTTTTCGTCTACTTTTTCTTTTTTTTTTTTGGTGTTTTTATTGGTTGGTATTGGTGTTTGTGGTTGTGGTTGGGTTTGTTGTTAGGTTTTTTTTTTCGTTTGCTTTTTTGTTTGTTTTTTCTTAGTGTTTGTATTGGTGTTTGTGGTTGTGGTTGGGTTTGTTGTTAGGTTTTTGTTTTCGTTTGTATTTGTTATTGTGTTAGAGTTATGTTTGCGTTTTGTTGTTTTGGTTTTGGTTGGTTGTGGTTTGGGTGGGCAATGCCGGGTTTATGATGATTACTAAACACACAGGTAATGGTCTTTAACAGAAAGGTTTTTCACAGAAGCCAGAGCAGGGCCTGGCCGGGACGGCTAGTTTTCTATATAAATTTCATTTAGTTCGGGGAGTGCGGTAGAATTTCTTCGGGGGGGGGGGGAAGAGATGCCTTGATGAAATTCTGCTGTACAGTATACAGCGCATAACAGGTTGATACGAAATATGTAATTGTGTTGGAGCTAATCCGGTCCAACAATATAATTAAGAACAAAGACGAAGAAATGTATTAAAGGCAAATGCAATCATCAATTTAAAAAAAACATTCAACATTTCGCAGTAAGTTAGCTCAAATGTAGCCTACGACAGGAGGACTAGTTTTTATCTCTAAACTTTCAAATTGAAAAAGCTTCAAGATTCCAACGCTACATCCACTAAATATTTATGTCAATTCGAATTGCTAATTAATTCTTGCCAGACGTCACGTGGGGTTAATTCTACGTGTCAATTCTACACAGTAATAGATGTCACGAGTTTCCAGTTTTCTAGTGGTCGGTTTTCCTAGGCATTTCCTGCGTTTGATCTGAGAAGAGTCAACCATGCATTGCAATCTTCAATAGAAAACTGCTATTTATTATACTTGTAACAGTCAAATGTAGGGTGAATGTATGTTTCGAGTGGAGGTGTAAAAAGGCGATATAAATCTAAAAAATATTGTGGGCAGGCGCATGCGCAAAAGAAAGTGGAAGTGGAGGAAAGAAGAAGAAAGGAGGTTTTTTGTTTTGGTAGCGTAGCTGCTGTATCTGTGATATCAATAAAATTGTAAAAATCACCAGGATAAAGGTTGTTTGATGTTATCTATCAGACCTTAAAATATAATAACACAACAGTGATGCGGTTTGTATTTGCCTTTACCATGTGCCATGAAGTTGGCTGTACAAACAGGCTGTGACAATACTGTATTCCGTAATTGAAAAAAATTATTGTGTCTTGAGAATGTTTTAAAATCAATACTTTCCTAGACAACAACAAAGGCGTAGCCAGGGGGAGGGCGGGGGGTACATATGTCCCCGGGCGCCGACCTTAAATTGTTTTTCATTAAAAATATTTTAAAATATATAGTTGGGGGGTTGCAAATTGAAAGTTTGAGGGGGGGGGGGTGTGCAAATTAAAAATTGAAAGGTTGTTCCCGAGGGGGGTGCCTAATTGAAAGTTTGTCCCCAGGCGCCGGGAAGGGTCGCTACGCCTCTGTGTGTGTGTACGTGTGACTGATTAAGTGTGCGTGTGTGTTATTTAAAGGCTCATTCTGTTATGTTTAAGCTTAAATATAGCCTTACATCTAACGATGCAAAGAAATGGTAAGTAAAAAGGTTTAAACCCGACAAACTTTTGGTAAAGAAAAATATAGCGAGATGCTCAGTTAACAAGATAAAATCATGTTCAAAACAAGCGAATATTATTACTCCATAGGTCTGAAAAATATCCGTAGCGCATTACTGGAAAAATATTTCACATTAATTATCTTATTTACTTTATTTTACCTGCACTAATGATGATCGTTGTAAGACAAACTGTCTTCATCCAAAATGTCCACAAGGGCAAAAAACAATAAAGTATCAGATCAAAAGGCCGATAAATCTTGAAAAAAAAGTCGCTGAAGAGAGATTTCTATTACGTCCCTTGTAAACTACAGTCAAAGAACGAAACAAAAGTTGCCAGCACTATCAGTATCACCCAAGGCGGAAGGTCCAAGAGACAATGCTAGTTTCTATCCTTAATAGTTGAAAAAATCAGATCAAACTAAAAGAAATAACCGGAGTGTCTTAAACACACCCAATAACAACAATTAGGTGTAGGATGCTATATCAAAACAAATCCAAGTAACCAATTAAAGTAAACTGACCACCAACAATTGACCGACTACTTGTTAAATACTGACAAAATATTATTTGCATTCTAGTTTCTCGAACATTGCGGGTTACTTTCTAGGTCTCCATGTTTTACAATTCCCTCCTTTTATTGTGGGACAAAATTTGTGAGCGTTATCAGAATCTCTTGATTGAAATAAAACACACAAAAAAAGAAAATTGTATTGCCCAGAAGCTTACAACCTGCTAAAATATGTTTTAAGTTTGATAAAATAAAATTGAATTAAGTGAAATCTGTTATTTTTTGGTTTATTTAAAAAAAAATGTCAAAATGTATAAAATCAAAGCGACATTATGGGGATGGGGGAGGGACTACCGAACTGTCTTAGTTAATTAATTATTATTTTTTTGTACTTAACTTAATCATTGCGTAACATGTTTTAAATAAATACTTAACATTTTTATACTTGGAGTTTTGTTGTTTTCTAAAATTAGCTAGCGTTTATTTTCAGTCGGCCGTTTCGTTATTGGCTTATCTCCTGTCGGCTTTATTTCGTGTCAGCACTTTGTCTATGTCGGCCTTTAGTCGCCCATAGACAGTCCGTCATATGCAGTAAGTGCGTAGCTTATTACTTCTACCTTAAACACTTTCTTACAAAACAGAACTTCTATTTTTAGCCTTCTCTCCCGCCTGCTTGCATATATAACTCAAACAAAAATTCTATTTTTAGCCTTCTCCCCCGCCTCCTTGCATATATAACTCAAACAAAAGTTCTATTTTTAGCCTTCTACCCCCGCCTCCTTGCATATATAACTCAAACCAAAGTTCTATTTTTAGCCTTTTCTCCCGCCTCCTTGCATATATAACTCAAACAAAAGTTCTATTTTTAGCCTTCTCCCCCGCCTCCTTGCATATATAACTCAAACAAAAGTTCTATTTTTAGCCTTCTCCCCCGCCTCCTTGCATATATAACTCAAACAAAAGTTCTATTTTTAGCCTTCTCCCCCGCCTTCTTGCATATATAACTCAAACAAAAGTTCTATTTTTAGCCTTCTCCCCCGCCTCCTTGCATATATAACTCAAACAAAAGTACTATTTTTAGCCTTCTCCCTCGCCTCCTTGCACATATAACTCAAACAAAAGTACTATTTTTAGCCTTCTCCCCCGCCTCCTTGCATATATAACTCAAACATAAATTCTATTTTTAGCCTTCTCCCCCGCCTCCTTGCATATATAACTCAAACAAAAGTACTATTTTTAGCCTTCTCCCTCGCCTCCTTGCACATATAACTCAAACAAAAGTACTATTTTTAGCCTTCTCCCCCGCCTCCTTGCATATATAACTCAAACATAAATTCTATTTTTAGCCTTCTCCCCCGCCTCCTTGCATATATAACTCAAACAAAAGTACTATTTTTAGCCTTCTCCCCCGCCTCCTTGCATATATAACTCAAACAAAAGTACAATTTATAGCCTTCTCCCCCGCCTCCTTGCATATATAACTCAAACAAAAGTTCTATTTTTAGCCTTCTCCCCCGCCTCCTTGCATATATAACTCAAACAAAAGTACTGCACGTCTGAGCCATGTAGACCAAACTGTCCGTCCACACACGAGTACCCCTGTATGTCCACCTTCTGCAGGTGTCGGAACTGAGGTGAGTACATGGCTCCAATCACCTGCTGGTCAGTGCTGGACATGCCGGCCTTGATCAGCTCCTGGGATACATATTTGTACGACGTGATGAACGTGCGGATGACCTGGGGAAGGTTGTAGGTAAATTGTACAGTATTTTAAAAGATATATAAGAGTCAAATATTCAAATCCATGGCTACATACTCTATGCAGAGGCGTAGTGAAGGGGGGGTGCGGACCGCACCAGGTGACACCATTAAGGGAGGTGACACCAATGCAAAAAATAGCAAAATATATAGAGAAAAATGATAATTCCACTTAATTAAGTGATTAATTCGAGTGTTAAATATTCTTTTAAGAGGTACAAATCGAAAGTTTGAGGGGGGGGGGTGCAAATCGAAAATTGAAAGTTTGTCCCCTGGAAGGGTCGTTACGCCTCTGGGGGGATACCATTAAGTGCCGCACCGGGTAACACCCGACCTCGCTACGCTACTGACTCTATGCGCTTGATGAACTAATGCTAAAACGACAATGAAAATGGCTGGTCTGCCAAAGTTTATGAAAGCTAACACGGAGTCGTCAATAAATTACACGACGCTATGTTTGTGCCTTTTCTACAACCCCATCTTATTTCATCTCAATAGCGAGTCTCCTACGTCATCAACATCGCATAAAAGATGATGACGTCACAAAGCCAACTATCCAATCAGAGACCTTGTTGTGTTTAGAAAATTTAAATGTAACTATTAATAAGTTATTTTTAACCGAAGCCTAACCTCGTGGGTCCCCATCACGTGACCCCCTGCCACCCAGACATGATTATCTCTGATGTACTCCCACGGGCTGAGCCTCTCCATGGCTTGTCTTGACGACACCTGTGTAAACCCCACTCGACTGCTGTTGAAGTCTGCAGGTACCTCCATGGTGAAGCTGTTGTTCTTTGGTTTCAGTTTCTCTTCCAGAAGATTCCTGGTGATTTAAGGGGTTCAGAATTGTGTAAGATAAAAGCCAGAATAATTTTTGAAATATCCAATCTTATATTTATTTAGTTGTATTATATATGTGTTTACAAAATAAATAAACAGACCAATGCCCATACCTAAACAGAATAATGTCCATACCTAAACAGACCAATGTCCATACCTAAACAGAATAATGTCCATACCTAAACAGACCAATGTCAATACCTAAACAGATCAATGTCCATACCTAAACAGACCAATGTCAATACCTAAACAGACCAATGTCCATACCTAAACAGACCAATGTCCATACCTAAACAGACCAATGTCCATACCTAAACAGACCAATGTCCATACCTAAACAGACCAATGTCCATACCTAAACAGATCAATGTCCATACCTAAACAGACCAATGTCCATACCTAAACAGACCAATGTCCATACCTAAACAGATCAATGTCCATACCTAAACAGACCAATGTCCATACCTAAACAGACCAATGTCCATACCTAAACAGACCAATGTCCAGACCTAAACAATATCCATACCTAAACAGATCAATGTCCATACCTAAACAGACCAATGTCCATACCTAAACAGACCAATGTCCATACCTAAACAGACCAATGTCCAGACCTAAACAATATCCATACCTAAACAGATCAATGTCCATACCTAAACAGACCAATGTCCATACCTAAACAGACCAATATCCATCCATGCCAGATATTTTGTCTTGACCAGTCCCATGTCCAGTGCCATGGTCATGACGTCATATTTAGCACTCATGGTGCAGCTGTAGTTGGCGTTGATGGTGTTGGGTGAATGTTTGGGGTATGAGCTGTTGCTGTAAATTTGTTTGATCCTCTCCAGGTTCTTGAAGGCGTCCAGCTGGGACCTGTTGACTTTCACAATCACAGTCCTGTGGGCGGGCTGCTGAGAACGGATTTGTCTTGGATAGAGAAAATTGTTTCAAAGTTAATAAAATAACAATAACTAAATTATTTTTTTTAATCGACATATTAATTTATAAATATCTCAACCTCAAACCTTATCACTTAATTTAAAATGACAACTGAAAAAAAAAATAACCTACTTAAAATACTCTATTGTTTCATCATCTTCGAAAAAAGCTACGACGTGATTGGTCAACCAGCCCCACGTGATCATCCATTTTTTATATTTGTCCGGGGTGTTGTAGTTGGAGCCGCCGCCCTTCTGTAAACTGCCCAGGTTGATGAACAAGGTCACGATGGTGATGGAGGGGGCGTCCTTGTCTTCGTCGTACAGAGACTTCTGGAGCTCGGCAACCTGTGGGAGATGAAACAAGTCAAACACAACACAAGACAAAATGCAGACAACACACAGACAACATTTGTACTGAAATAGATGCGGCTCCTGTATCAGGATGTGACAGAGACTTCTGTAGCTCGGCAATCTGTGGGAGATGAAACCAGTCAAACACAACACAAGACAAAATTCAGACATTTAGACTGTACAGAAATAGGAGAGACAATGGATGTGTACGAGAAGTGAAATCTTCAAGGTGTTTGAGCATTTGAGATAATTACCAACACCTAACTATGAAAACAACATAAATAAACTAAATAATTTAAAAAGCGCAAATTATGAAGGAATTATCTCACCTTGTACTAAGCACATAACAGGCTTAAATTGGGATCCCCGAGTAAAGAGGAAAGTAAGAAGACCAAAACAAAACAAATATGAAAATATTAGTTGTCAATGAAGCACGAGTATCCCAAATGTTAGGGACCCTAATTGGAGGAATCGCCCAAAACAGAGTAGTAAGGTGAGTTGATGTTGTGTTGCTATTGTACGTAGGAATGATGATGCTGATGTTGACAATAATGATGATTATTGTACAAGAAATATGTCTTAAGAAACTGCAATTGAATATAAACAGAATATGTGCTTGACCATATTCTTTATGTTGTTAAATACAAGTAGTAAATAGGTGTTAGGTTTGATAGAAAGTGGTTAGCCATATCAACCCAAACCCAAAATGAAATTGTATTTAACCGTGCTGGTTAAGACTTCATATAACAAGATTTAAAAAAAAACCACAAACCTTTCTGTTGACTACTTTCTTTTCCCATCTAAATCTGTCTGTCAAATATAAACAACAGTGAGTTAAAAGTTAAGTGAATCGCAAACTGTGTTCTACTCGATCACACTGTGACTGTATCGTAAACATAGTTTGGCGTATTGTGAAGCCACTATGACTTTTCATATTACAATTGTGTGGCTGCAACAGCCGTATCCTGGCAACCGTTTCAATAGCAGACCGAACCATGTGGGGAGTGATGCTAACACGGCATCACATGACGTACGAGCTTCGAAAAAAATGTCATCGGCCGAGTCGCAAGAGTTCCTAGATGAACCTGAACGCTTACGTGTTCTTGACCTAGTCGAGCCACCTAAATGGATAGATCCGGTTGTGGGCAGACAAGGAGAGGGGTGGGCGACGTCATGCGACACTTAACCCGAGACATATCTCATAAAACGACACATAACCAAATCCAACGCCCGGGTTACAAGGCCCGCGATTACCCTCGTAGAACATAGAAAATATACCACTGGTCTACCCAGATTTAAGATCAACGCAATAAAAAAAATCTCAATCGGCATTTGCGATTTCTAAGAGAAACAGGTAAATTTGAAGAACTCTTATACAAAACGAACAAAGAATGATGGAATGTCATCAGACTCTGTAAAGTGTGATGGAAACACATCGGGCAGACATCCATATTGGAAGATCTCAAACTGTTCCAGATGACAGACAAGGGCAAGGAGTCGGTTTTTTTCATCCAAAAAAAATGATATCAACTGCATCATGAGCTGCAGGGCTCTCCCGCAGACAAATCACCATTTGCTTGAGATCTTAGCCCTTCATCATCACCATTGTGCAGGCTAATGTCCCAACATCAAGCTACGACGATGCCGAAATATAAGAATTCTGCGCATTTGGTAATTGACTGAATCCTTAAAATGAAGATTCTTATGGTGCAGGGGAAATAGAATGCTAAGATAGGAGAGGAGAAAATAGAAATGTACATGTAGCAAAGATTGTAACACAATGTTACACAAGATAGCCCTAAGACTACAAGAAAATGCTAAATATAACAATTTAATATCTTTTTTGCTTATATTTTAAATTAATTTAATTTATTTTATGTAACTATAACATTACTGTAAAACTGCCTTCGCCTAGATGTAAACGAGAGGTCAAGATGACCGTTAAGTCAACTGTTGTTGCTTGGTTACCGTCTATCTACCATAACTCAACATGAACTTACCGGCAGCAGTGAAGCAATAGTTGACCAACATGAAGCTCAGGCCCATCACTATGGCGATAAGAGACAATCTGATCATAACCCTAATCTGAAGCAGCGATTTTAAGAAAAATCTTTAAACATATATATCTATTTCAATACGTGAACGTGTACGTATACGTGTACATGCATATATATATATATATATATATATATATATATATATATATATATATATATATATATATATATATATATATATATATATATATAAAGCTCAATTCTGTATGTAACATGTAATAAGTTTGTTTGTCGTTGACATACTTATATGGATTTAAGTGTTAGACTATTATCGTGCTCATAGTCTAAATGTATGAGTTAAAAAATTATTATTGAAAGTGTTGGGAAATAATTTTAATTTTTCAAACTGATAGTAATGATTGTCGGCATGTTCATTAAACACAATTTTTTAAAAAAATTAACAAAAGTTCCAATTATGTCTGAAAATTATTTATATTTAGTCCTTTAGCACTTACTTCCCTTTGATAAATTAGGAAAACACAATTACTTCCCTTTATAAAACATTACATTAGTGGAAAAGAATTTAATTTTTATTACTTTGTTTTGGTGTTGGGAAAAAAATAATTACATAATTAGCCGGGATTGATCAAGTGCAAATGTTGTATGTATTTTACGAATAAGCTTGGAGTATTATAATTGTTCATTTGGTTTGGTTTGGCACCTACGTTCGTTTAAGTGAGTGCAAAAGACTATGAATAAGTTGGGGTACTATAGTCGATTATTAAGCTGAAACAGGCGATTCTGCCCCGGGCAAGACTGTGAGCACTTTGCGTTTATGTTCGCGTTAGTGTTTTCTTTGTGTTTAGGTTGGGTTTGCGTTAGTGGTTGCGTTTTGATTTGGTTCGTTTTTGTTCTTTCTTTTTTCGTTTTAGTTTGTGTTTTTTTCTTTGGGTTTGTGTTTGTATTTGTGTTTGTTGTTGGTTTTGCGTTTGGATTTGGTTTGTTTTCATTTGCTTTTTCGTTTGTGTTTTTTTCTTTGGGTTTGTGTTTGTGGTTGGTTTTGCGTTTGGATTTGGTTTGTTTTCGTTTGCTTTTTCGTTTGTTTTTTTCTTTGTGTTCGTATTGGTGTTTGTGGTTTTTGTTGGGTTTGTTGTCAGGTTTTTGTTTTCGTTTGTATTTCTAATTGTGTTAGCGTTATGTTTGCGTTTTGTTGTTTTGGTTGGTTGTGGTTTGAGTGGGCGATGCCGGGTGGGCAATGCCGGGTTTATGATGATTACTAAACACACAGGTAATGGTCTTTAACAGAAAGGTTTTTCACAGAAGCCAGAGCAGGGCCTGGCGGGACGGCTAGTATATATATATATATATATATATATATATATATATATATATATATATATATATATATATATATATATATATATATATATATATATATATATATATAAATCTTTCCCATTTGTGCCCAATGACCTCGGCATACGATGAGATAATATGGTCAGCACTGTGCCCAGCCGTCAATGTTCCGTAATTGAAAAATTTCCGAACGTCGTGAGAACACAAGTTTACAAATGTTTATCTCAAATGTCAGTGCCGGTACGGCTAGTATGTCTACAGTTAGAGATACCAGCCGTACCGGCCAGGCCATGCACTGGCGTGTGAGGTAAAAGTTACTTTACATAATTTACATGTTCATTAAGCTTTATATACCCTGCGCTGCCTAATGTTTGGGAATTTAATTAAAAAATTCAATTAAAGGCATTCTTAATGTACAAAAATATATTAGTTTGATCATAATAGTGGTTATACAATTTTGCCTGATACTACATAAATTGTCACGTAATAAAGAAATGTATAAGAGCAACTTTTTTTTTTCAAAAAGTAGACAGCAGGTTTTGCAAGTAGCCTAAAATAGCAGCTACTAGAGCTCGTTAAACTGTCACGCCTATTTGAAAATTGTGTAAAACAAATATTTAAGGATTTATACTTTCATCCACACGTTATTATTGTTTCTTTTTGTGTGTAATCAAATAACTGGGGAAAATAAAATTTTATTCTTAACGAGGTTATATATTACTTTATCTGGGAATAATTGAGAGGAAAGATTTTTAATTTGTATTTATTTTCACATCTATTTGGTACCCGTTTAGTATAAATTTTAAAGGATTTTTCTTTTATCCAAATATTTTCTTCATTTATTTTTGCGTGTACTTGAAGAACGGAGGAAATTAAAAGTTTGAATTCCTGAAGCGCTTACGCCCTTTTAACATTTAAAATTGAGGGGTAAAAGCATTTAATTATTAAACCCTTAGTATAACATTTCTGAGAATCTGGTATATTTCCAGGTGCCTACAAAACCAGAGCTATCTCCTTACCAAATATCAACTTTTTGTAGCATCTGCAAGTGGTGGATTTAATTCAAGCACTTTTAAAAATGTATAGAACATATATGGCCGCGGTCACTCTTGGTCAGTTTTCGGTCACTTGAAACTCGATTATTGCGCTGACTCAAAGTTTCCCGTTAAAAAGAGAGTGAACAGCACACTTTGTCAAAAGTAATTTCCCTGCTACTTACCTTCAATAGGTGTGATTAACAAACAAACAAATCAAACACACAATATCTGCTAGGGGGGGGGGGATAACTATACTATCTACTTCTCTAGGCTTATCTAGTTACTGTTCGGTCAGTGCAACCGTGGTAAAACCCACGGAGGTTAAGCCCTAATCTTAATCTTATGCTAAAAATAAAACAAAAATAATGCTTAACAATTTATAGAATTTATTTTACAAAAATGTGGAACCAAAATTTAATGAAAAGATAAAGATCTAAATAAATTAGACCACAAACAAAACTAGACAAAACAAAACACTCAAAACATACAAAACACCCAGCCAAGTTGCAAAAACAACATCGCCCCATGCACGAGGTGCGCCAAGCGCCCACAGAAACTGACCAGATCTACATTTTCGACTCGGGTAAAAAGAAAAAAATATCCGAGCGGTCAGTCGGCTTTTATACCCGTTCAGCCGGAAGGGGGAAAAACCCGTAGCCGCTGTCCAGTTGACCATTCATGCACAGATTCGCACCAATAAATATAATACAAAAAAATTATCCATTCACCCGCTCATATATATATATATATATATATATATATATATATATATATATATATATATATATATATAAATATATATATATTTATATATATATATATTACGATCTATAGCCGGTCTAAAAATGTATGCGATATTTCAAATCTGGTATTGCATTTTTGTTTCACTAAATCTACATCGGCACAAGTGCATGTTAACAACTTTAGTCTACAGTCTACACCAGGGGTCGGCAACCTGCGGCTCACGAGCCGCATGCGGCTCTTTTGATGTCAAGTTGCGGCTCTTCGGCTCCATGCACAAATATTAATAATTATTTTATTGTATTTTCAAATATCATAAAATATTGTTCTGCAACACTCGGCAATGAATTATATATTAATAAACATTAAACACTCGCTATTATATTAGAATATTTAGATTATCCCTATTTTCAATGTACTTCCTATTAAACTGTTCATCCCAAATTGAAACATTCAACTTCATGGTGGATATCACAAAGAAAATATAAAAACTGCAAGGAAATGAAAACTCAGCCTATGTCTTGTTTGAGAAGTAGATGTTTCCAAAAAAAAATTACTTTTTTTCATTGAAGACAATCAAGATTACTTGATTTCGAAAAATTAGAAAAATATATCTAGAAACCAATGTAACTATTAGCATGAATTGCTTCAGCATTTGTGGAACGGAAAATTCACAGAACTCAAGAGCAAGTAAAAATAGTTGAAGGTCCGGTAAAACACGCACGTTACGCTGCACATCTGGACAGCTGTAAAAGAAATATCGCGAGTTGAGGCACTGATACGTGACACATAGAATAGATTCGCAGGATAGTACAGTAACGTGGAGAAGTTGACATCTGGAGTGCTGACGATCTTTATGTCAACATATTCGTGCTAGAAAGAGTTCTTTTACATGAATATAATACAAAGTTAAGTAAGAAGCCAACTAACAAATACAAATCTAGAGGCGTGCTTGAAACCTCAAAAACAAGAATTGATGAGCCAGATTTATACAAACTTCCACGGCATGCAAGGTCAATGCTCACATTGATGTAACTAATGCAAATATTCAATGATTATAGTTATATTTTATGATTACTAATTTCATTATTCTAGCAGAGCTAGCTAAAATACTATAATATGTTTTGTGTGAAACATGTGTATTTAAAAAAAAAATATGAATAAATATTATTTCATATTTAAAGCTATTTATTTAAATTATATATATATATATATATATATATATATATATATATATATATATATATATATATATATATATATATATATATATATATATATATATATATATATATATATATATACCTAATCTTAAATATTGAAAAAAAAAATGTTAGTGGCTCTTTGAAAACTGGTAAATTTTGTAAATTGCAACTTTTGGCTCTTCCGTCTCAAAAGGTTGCCGACCCCTGGTCTACACATTTGTACTTACTATCTTGTTTGTCATTCTGGCCCGTAACACAAAGACGTTATCGCTTCTTATATTTAGACGGTCACATGAATCCCCAATGTTTCAATACGGACAAGAATTGCAATGCGCAACCACAGTCACGCCAAATAATAAAACACTACCTTAAAATGATAACTTCCAAAACATAAAAACACACGCCCCACTTAGCCTTAACAATTTTTATAATCAACTTGTTGAAACTGTAATGCAATTTATTTTCAAAAGGAAGGCCGCTAATATACAGACACAGAACATGACGTAACAGCCGTCTTTGAAAGAAACCCTAAAAAAATGAGGGCAATCTGCAAGAGCTTTACAATCTCCCATTGGCTGTTTATGATTCGTTTTTTGGGGTTATGCATTTACTAATGAACTATTAAAAAAAGGATCGGCAAAATTTCAAAACACGCCCACCGTTACTTGGTAAATCGGTGAATCTGTAGTGAAGAACGCGTAGGGGCTGGCTGATAGTTTCCCCATATGGACAAGTGGATTGCCGATGAGAAAACAGTTTGCCATGTGTACTGAGCCTAAGTACCCTTTAAAAGTATTTTTGACAATGTGCCTCGGTTTTTCACACACGTTTGGTATTTATTTAAGGAAATACGACCTTTGGTCAGTTTTAACACAACACATCATAACGCAGCAGAAATAACAACACAAAACATATTTTTTAACAAACTTGGACTACCCAAAACATACCTTTTACCAGAATTTTGATAACCCAAAACTTTCAATGAACTTTCACAACTAAAAACATAAGTTTTAAATGCACTGAGCCAGCTTATATTCTTCCCAATCAATCCTTACCTGTAAAACAATCCGTTGGTCTGTTTTTTACTTCATATACGCTCATGTGATATACGCTACTGTTTTCAATAGCTACGTAATAAAATGTAAGTATTACTTTGAAACGTATTGGTTTGGTGCATTTCTTAATCGACGTCTTACAAGACACTTTATGAAAACAAGTAATTAAAAAAAGTCTAGTGACAATTTTAGCGCAATTTCCTTGTGTTATCTAAAAATAGCTCTGTCGTAGCGTAAATCAAGAGCAGGGTTAGTAAAACCATTGGTTAGTTATTAAAACGTTTTTTATTAATTTTTTTTCAGTATTTTACATGTTTTATTTACAATAGAGTAACATGACTAAAAACCATTGCGCGCCCAGCTACCAAACGTGACGTCGCAGCCATTGAACGTGATGGCGCAGCTATTGAACGTGATGACGCGTGTGGTGTGGTTGCATAAAATGCCTACTAATTCGGTCCAAATTTTAATTAATTCAAAAAAAATTTTGTGACCGAACGAAAGGATATTTTTGAAAACTTTCTTCAGCAATATTGTTCTAAATTATGGCAGAAATCGATTGGTACATGTTTCAAGTCGCTAAGTGGTCTGGTTGCCGAGTTATGGGCCAAAAACTGATTTTTTTTTTAAGTTTTTTTGGCTTTTCCGGGAAATCCATGAAAGAAACCCGGAATTTTTATAGCCTATGTTCATCCTCGTAACTTGCTTAACATAATTGCTTTTGGAACTAGTCCTCGATATTGCTTCGTTGAGGATGAGATACGACTTAAAGCTGCGGACACACATCCATCCATCCATCCATTCCCAGAAAAGACGAGTTAATAAACGCAATTCTCCAGAATGGAAATTGCTCTAAAAATATGTTTACACTCAGATGTTTTAAAATACTTTTTTTCCCCCAAAATGCTAGACTGAGTTTTTAATTACTAAAATAATGCACGCACCTTACCAATGGATCAGTAAAATAATTTTTTTGTCTATTTAATATTGGATTGGGATTAAACATTGTATCCATATTTTCACCCATTTCAAATTAGCGACTTAAAAAAAATTTCAAACACAATGCAAGATTATGGTAATAATTATTCAAATTCATTAATTAATTATTTAGTTCATAAAAGTTAACAGAATTATTGCTATATTCATTCAATCAATCCATTTAATGATTCAAAAAGTATCTAAATCTTTCTCGCTTAAACGTCTTTTATAAGGAATATTATTAATGACATCATGTATCATTATACATTGATGTAACGAATATAAATAACAGAATTATAGAGACTAGGGGACAAACTAACAAAGATGGGGCTTTAGAAATTATCAAGTATATACTGCTGTCCAAATTTAAATATAGACTTTAATATTTGTTCAATATCCAAATACTAGAAAACAGACCTAAAATTAGAAAATTAACATGCATTTCCTTAAAAGCTTTTATCATTTAAAAAATCTTTAAAAATGTGTTTATGCAGTGGCGTAGCGAGGGGGGGGGGGGGGGCGGGGGTGCGTACCGTACCGGGTGACACTTTTAGTGGGGTGACACCAAGGCAAAAAATAGCTAAATATATAGAGAAAAATGATAATTCCACTTAATTAAGTGATTAATTCGAGTGTTGAAAAGAGCTAAATTTACAAATCCCGACAAGGGTGGAGGGTGGGGAGAGGGGGGGGGGTTGCAAAGCGAAAGATTGAAGGGGGGGGCGCAAATCGAAAATTGAAAGTTTGTCCCCGGGCGCCGGGAGGGGTCGCTGCGCCTCTGGTGTGTGACACCATTAAGTGCCGCACCAGGTGACACCCGACCTCGCTACGCCACTGTGTTTATGTAATGGATTTCTTATGCGAGCCTTCTCTTTAATTTAGGCTATGAATAAGTTGTTTATTTCTGTAGGTTTTTTTTAATGGCTGGTTATAAAAATGTTCCTCATTTTATACATGTAGCTAAGCAGGTACAAATGCAAATTGTTAAATGCTCCAGTGCTTTTGTTTGGTCTACACGCCGCTGATGTAAAAAAAATGTATTAAGTTTTTTTTTTTTTATTTTATATAGATTTAACGATTTAATATATTTTTTGTACGCATTTCAAGTATCAATGTTCGGTCTAAGTGTGGGGTGGGAGGTGTGTTCAGTCTAAGTTTGGGGTAGGGGTGTGTTCAGTCTATATTTGGGGTGGTGGTGTATTCAAAGTGAGGGTGGGGGTGTGGGTGTTCAGTTTAAGTGTGGGGGTGGGAGGTGTGTTCAGTCTAAGTGTGGGGTGGGAGGTGTGTTCAGTCTAAGTTTGGGGTGGGGGTGTGTTCAGTCTATATTTGGGGTGGTGGTGTATTCAAAGTGAGGGTGGGGGTGTGGGTGTTCAGTTTAAGTGTGGGGTGGGTGTGTTCAGTCTAACTTTGTGGTGGTGTTAGTTCAGTCTAACTGTGGGGGTGGGGTTAGTTCAGTCTAAGTCTGGGGTGGGGGTGTGTTCAGTCTAAATTTGGGATGGGGGTATGTTCAAAGTGTGGGTGGGGGTGGGGTTGTTAAGTCTAAGTGTGGGGTGGGTGTGTGTTCAGTCTAAGTGTGGGGTGGGTGTGTGTTCAGTCTACGTGTGGGGTGGGGGTGTGTTCAGTCTAAGTTTGGGGTGGAGTTGTGTTCAAAGTGAGGGTGGGGATGGAGGTGTTCAGTTTCAGCGTGGGGTGGGGATGTGTTTAGTCTAAATTTGGGGTGGGGGTATGTTCAAAGTGTGGGTGCGGGTGTGTTCAGTGTAAGTGTGGGGTGGGGGTGTATTCAGTCTAAATGTGGGGTGTGGGTGTGTCCAGAATAAATTTTCCAAGACACGTTCGAGCCCACCATGTCCTAGATATAAATCAACTGTACTCTTATTTCTAATTGTGTGTGTGTGAGGGAGTGGGGAGGCATGTGGGGAGAGGGGCGGGACCGTTGATTCACATGCGCTAACCGGATCTCGGCTGTCCCCTGCAGCTAAATTCACCAGACATAATAAAATTGCTTTCAAAGGCTTAAGAAAATTTTATGAAGTGTTAACCTAAAAAAATATTTTCGTTAAAAGCTTCTCTAGTTTCTCTTTATTGGTATTTGTATTTGTATACATCATCTGTTGTCTCACCTGTTGTCTCACCTCTTACCTCACCTCTTACCTCACCTCTTACCTCACCTCTTACCTCACCTCTTACCTCTTACCTCACCTCTTACCTCACCTCTTATCTCACCTCTTACCTCACCTCTTACCTCACCTCTTACCTCACCTCTTACCTCACCTATTACCTCACCTATTACCTCACCACTTACCTCATCTCTTACCTCACCTCTTACCTCACCTCTTACCTCACCTCTTACCTCACCTCTTACCTCACCTCTTACCTCACCTCTTACCTCACCTTTTACCTCACCTCTTACCTCACCTCTTACCTCACCTCTTACCTCACCTCTTACCTCACCTCTTGCCTCGACTCTTACCTCACCTCTTACCTCATCTCTTGCCTCGACTCTTACCTCACCTCTTACCTCACCTCTTACCTTACCTCTTACCTTACCTCTTACCTCACCTCTTACCTCACCTCTTACCTCACCTCTTACCTCACCTCTTACCTCACCTCTTACCTCACCTCTTACCTCACCTCTTGCCTCAACTCTTACCTCACCTCTTACCTCACCTTTTACCTCACCTCTTACCTCACCTCTTACCTCACCTCTTATCTCACCTCTTGCCTCGACTCTTACCTCACCTCTTACCTCATCTCTTGCCTCGACTCTTACCTCACCTCTTACCTTATCTCTTACCTCACCTCTTACCTCACTTCTAACCTCAACCTTTACCTCACCTCTTACCTCACCTCTTACCTCACCTCTTACCTCACCTCTTACCTCACCTCTTACCTCACCTCTTACCTCACCTCTTACCTCACCTCTTACCTCACCTCTTACCTCACCTCTTACCTCACCTCTTACCTCACCTCTTACCTCACCTCTTACCTCACCTCTTACCTCACCTCTTACCTCACCTCTTACCTCACCTCTTACCTCACCTCTTACCTCACCTCTTACCTCACCTCTTACCTCACCTCTTACCTCACCTCTTGCCTCGACTCTTACCTCACCTCTTACCTCATCTCTTGCCTCGACTCTTACCTCACCTCTTACCTCATCTCTTACCTCACCTCTTACCTCACTTCTAACCTCAACCTTTACCTCGCCTCTTACATCACCTCTTACCTCATCTCTTACCTCATCTCTTACCTTACCTCTTACCTCACCTCTTACCTCACCTCTTACCTCACCTCTTACCTCACCTCTTACCTCACCTCTTACCTCACCTCTTACCTCACCTCTTACCTCACCTCTTACCTCACCTCTTACCTCACCTCTTACCTCACCTCATACCTCATTTCTTACCTCACTAATTGTCTCACTATCATCTCACCTCTTACCTCACCTCTTACCTCACCACTTACCTCGTATGTTTGTCTCACTTCTTAGCTCACCTGTTGTCTAAAATCTCATCTCTTACCTCACAACTTACCTTGCATGTTGTCTCACTTCTTACCTTACCTGTTGTCTAAAATCTCACCTCTTGCTTTATCTCTTATCTTTATCTTTATTGGGGGGGGGGGGGGGGTGACAGCATGACGTAACCTGCTTACTATAGAGAAAATGCTACACCCAGCTGTATTAACAACCGACTATAGATAACATCAGTAGATTAAATGTGAAAACTTGAAAGCTTTTACCAGGAGGTGGGGGTGGGGGGGGGGGGGGGGGGTGGTGTAAACCACAGGAAAATTGACACGGACAAAAAAAAGGTGCCGCACTGGGTAACACCCGACCTGGAAGTGGATGACATTTGTGTGATTTAGTAGGTGACATTTTGTGTGATTTAGTAGGTGACATTTTGTGTGATTTAGTAGGTGACATTTGTGTGATTTAGTAGGTGACATTTTGTGTGATTTAGTAGGTGACATTTGTGTGATTTAGTAGGTGACATTTTGTGTGATTTAGTAGGTGACATTTTGTGTGATTTAGTAGGTGACATTTTGTGTGATTTAGTAGGTGACATTTGTGTGATTTAGTAGGTGACATTTGTGTGATTTAGTAGGTGACATTTTGTGTGATTTAGTAGGTGACATTTTGTGTGATTTAGTAGGTGACATTTTGTGTGATTTAATATAACATTTTGCGTAATTTAGTAGGTGACATTTTGTGTGATTTAGTAGATGACATTTTGTGTGATTTAGTAGATGACATTTTGTGTGATTTAATATAACATTTTGCGTGATTTAGTAGGTGACATTTTGTGTGATTTAGTAGGTGACATTTTGTGTGATTTAGTAGGTGACATTTGTTTGATTTAGTAAATGACATTTTGTGTGATTTAGTAGGTGACATGTTGTGTGATTTAGTAGGTGACATTTGTGTGACTTAGTAGGTGACATTTGTGTGATTTAGTAAATGACATTTTGTGTGATTTAGTAGGTGACATTTTGTGTGATTTAGTAGGTGACATTTTGTGTGATTTAGTAAACGACATTTGTTTGATTTAGTAAATGACATTTTGTGTGATTTAGTAGGTGACATTTTGTGTGATTTAGTAGGTGACATTTGTGTGATTTAGTAGATGACATTTTGTGTGATTTAGTAGACGACATTTTGTGTGATTTAGTAGGTGACAATATGTGATCTTGTATTTGATATCCAATTCTAATACAACTAATCTATCGTAAATATAATAATGTCAGTTAATAAAAATGTCAGTTATTGGTATGCGTGGTCGAGTCAGTAAAGCTCATGGTTACTAATCTAAAGTCTCGAGTTCAAACCCTCGGGCTGATGAAGTGGGTGATGGTAACTCTTCTAGGAGAGACAACTCCAAAATCGAACAACTGCTGACTTGTAGTTTGTTCTTGGTTGGACAATGGCTATGGAAGCAAATCCAAAAAGAAAAGCAGGCTGAAATCGGAGTAAACAGCATATATGACGTATAACCAGTTAACACGTATCCTTAATTGTGTTTAGGAGAACCACTTCCAAAGATAAATTTAAGAACGATGAAGAAATGTAGACTCATAGATCTCTATGTGATATTACTAATGCAATACATGAAAACCAGACACTAACTGTTTCACCCTGCGAGAAATAGGGCCTACATCCATTGGTTTGTCAGGAAGTTGGTTAATTACTAGGCTCGTCTAGTTGAACCAGTGCACAGCATGAAATTATGGCAAATCACTGCTGCTAATTTGTATTTGTATATATGTGTACGATAGGTAGATGTATGTATGTGCTTGCATAAATATTTATATATATATATATATATATATATATATATATATATATATATATATATATATATATATATATATATATATATATATATATATATATATTTATATATAGAGAGAGAGAGAGAAAAAGAGAGAGAAAGAGAAAGAGAGAGAAAGAGAGAGAGAGAGAGAGAGAGAGAGAGAGAGAGAGAAAGAGATGTAACTCAACGACCGATCACCCTAACAAATGAGAAATTTTACATTCATGTTGTCGATCAAATGATAAAAGGTACAGGAAGTACAGTTGGCTTCACACATGTGGACAAAAACACTTCAAAACGCATGTTACTTAGTCGCGCTTTAGAGCGTTTAAATGAAACATGCATATCTAACATGCTGTAACATTCTAATAGGGAGGGGGGAGGGACGAAACAAACCGCCTGACCGGTTTTTTTGAACAATACGCAGGTGGAGGTGAGAAAAACATGGTGACAAGGGCGGGGACCAGGGAAGAGAAGAGCAATGGGAATAAAATAAATTATGCAAAAGTTGTAAACAACTTTATTGTACAGCCGCATTTTAGTTTAATTGAGTTAAGTTAAGTAAAAGAAAGCTACTTTAAGTTTGTGAACAAATAGTAGCATTAGGAGTGTAAGAAGTAAGTTGGTAGATAAACGTTCTATACAGAACTTAGCATTAACAGTGTAGCGAGTAAGTGAATCTCATTGGCGAAAAAGCGCCCCCCTCCCCCCTATCAAGTGAGTTTAACACGATGCCGAAAAATATCTTGAAGTAGATCTATTAATTGTTAAAATGTTAAAAATAAATTTAATTTTAATCTATCAATATTTTTTAATCACACATTTTTTTTATTTTTTGCAATGTTGGTCTTTTTTTACTTTCTCGTATATACGTAGTATAGAGAAAGTATTGTAATCGTGCAAAAAAAAATCGAGATTTTTACAAATCTCGACGTTTTACACCTCACTGATACGGAAAAACATAATTTTGCAATCTTG
Organism: Physella acuta; assembly: GCF_028476545.2. Classification (NCBI taxonomy): domain Eukaryota; kingdom Metazoa; phylum Mollusca; class Gastropoda; family Physidae; genus Physella; species Physella acuta. The sequence goes on from NW_026731549.1 coordinate 308,751, forward strand.
TCCGTATGTCTGTGTGTGTGTGTGTGTCTGTGTGTCTGTCTGTGTGTAAACACGATTACTTGAGTACCGTTACAGCTAGGTTGATAAAATTTCATATATAAGTATTATATCAAAATCGTAGATCCGTATCAACTTTTGAGCGATTTCCGATAACCGGAAGTGGTACTTTTTCTACTTTGAATTTTTCAAAAGCCTATAACTTGAGTACTAATTCAGATAGATAAATGAAATTTCACATGCAAGTAAAAGATCTAATTATCTACATTCTATCAAATTTTGAGTAATTTCCGTTGACCGGAAGTACTAATTTACGCTATTTCCGATTTCTCAAAAAACGCATGTAAATTTATAAAGTACTAATAATATTGCGCACTATTACGCACATTCGGTTTTTGGTGCCCGCTTGGTGCGCAATTTTTTTTTCTACTAGATTTTATTCTATTTTTAAAAGTTTAAGTAAACAAAAATCATGTCTATATTCCGAGTTGACATCCCACGTAGTGTTATATTAGAATATTCGAGAAAGTTTAGGGGAGATCACTCCCGGTTTATTTATTCTTGTAGCTAAAAGTACAAATAAATGCTCACTCGGGGTTGGATTAAGATTGTAGTCAAGGGTGGGCGAGACATCAAACTGTATGTTGGGAAGTGTATGGCTAACACCCTGACCAAACTGTATGTTGGGAAGTGTATGGCTAACACCCTGACCAAACTGTATGTTGGGAAGTGTATGGCTAACACCCTGACCAAACTGTATGTTGGGAAGTGTATGGCTAACACCCTGACCAAACTGTATGTTGGGAAGTGTATGGCTAACACCCTGACCAAACTGTATGTTGGGAAGTGTATGGCTAACACCCTGACCAAACTGTATGTTGGGAAGTGTATGGCTAACACCCTGACCAAAATGTATGTTGGGAAGTGTATGGCTAACACCCTGACCAAACTGTATGTTGGGAAGTGTATGGCTAACACCCTGACCAAACTGTATGTTGGGAAGTGTATGGTTAACACCTTGACCAAACTGTATGTTGGGAAGTGTATGGCTAACACCCTGACCAAAACGTATGTTGGTGAGTGTATGAGACTGGCTAACACCCTGACCAAAATATAACACTGTTGGTATAATTACAACCTCTCCACCAAACTAAAACATCTGTAATACTTTCAAACTCTCCACCAAACTAAAATATCTGTAATACTTTCAAACACTACACCAAACTAAAATATCTGTAATACTTTCAAACACTCCACCAAACTAAAATATATGTAGTACTTTCAAATACTCCACCAAACTAAAATATCTGTAATACTTTCAAACACTCCACCAAACTAAAATATCTGTAATACTTTCAAACACTCCACCAAACTAAAATATCTGTAATACTTTCAAACACTCCACCAAACTAAAATATCTGTAATACTTTCAAACACTCCACCAAACTAAAATATCTGTAATACTTTCAAACAACTGCTGAGTTTATTTTAGAGACAGAAAGCATATATATTATAGTTCATTATGTGTGCTTTATTTAAGTATAGATGTCTAAATACATCAACAAGGCAACTCCATTAAAAAATAAATTGATGTATAAGTAATTAAAAAAATTAATTGATCTATAATAAGTAATTGATAAAATGAATACATATGAGATCCAATTTTCGGGAATGAACACATTGCAGACAAATTTTTCTAAACATGAAGGTGCTGAGATATTAGGCCACCACTTCCAAACATTTTACATGAAAAATGTTGCATAAACACGAACAGATTAATATGTATAAATAAAGTTATTAAACAGATTTAAACAATAAAAAATTGTTTTAAAATAAGGAGCTCCTATATACACTTTATAAATAAAACATATAATATTATTTTATAACAATGCATGTGATTAATAAATGTGTACCAGTAACTTTTTTTAGAAAGTTAAATGTGCTTTTTGTCACTCGTGAAACACAACCACAACATATATCTGCAATTATTAATTATTTAATTTTTTTTAACATTACACTAGTATGTAAAATGACGTGTCAAATGTGTAAAACAGATTGTTAAAAACGTTGTTGCCTGAAAGTGAAGCTCATTTTTAGACCTAACGATCCATTGGGCAGATAAAGTAGAGATCAGCCGCCTTTACTTTCCCCAACGTAAGTCAGGTACCCAATAGAGCTGGGTGGACTCAGGTACGTCGTAAATCACAAGTGTGAACTCGAGATCTTCAGGCTAGCAATCAAAGATGCCACTTAGAAACTGTTGTATTGTCATCATAAATATAAAACCCTTTTATGTTCAGGCACATTGGAATACACGTTTTTCTATGGGTTTCATAGGGACAAATGAATCAAGTATAGAGAGAGACATACATTCAAAGTACATACATGCTGACACACATAAGAAGATATAAACAGACATTTATAAAACAGACATATATATATATAATATATATATATATATATATATATATATATATATATATATATATATATATATATATATATATATATATATATAAAAGCACATAACAGATATCTAGACACACATAAAATAGACACACAGACATACAACCGACGTAACGCCACAGACCACTACATCACAGCATTATGCAAAACAAAATATATTAACAAGTTCATTAGGGGTAGATGATTTTTGTTATATTCGTGAACTAACCTACATGCTCTCATAATCCTGGATTAACCGACGTACAAGTGCGATCTATTGCTTAGCCCAAGTGTCATCTTCGTGCAAGATTCACATCATGAAAGTTATGGTGGAAGGTGGTGTAGAGATATCACTGACAAGGCGTGAGATGTGGGTCAGAGTTTCAAACTTTTTACCATTGTATGCTGTTAACATCTCTAAGTTTTCTTGTTAAATGGTTAACATTCTATAGTTTTACATTAAATGGTTAACATTCTATAGTTTTACATTAAATGGTTAACGTTATTTAGTTTTACATTAAATGGTTAACATTCTATAGTTTTACATTAAATGGTTAACATTATTTAGTTTTACATTAAATGGTTAACATTCTATAGTTTTACATTAAATGGTTAACATTATTTAGTTTTACATTAAATGGTTAACATTATTTAGTTTTACATTAAATGGTTAACATTCTATAGTTTTACATTAAATGGTTAACATTCTATAGTTTTACATTAAATGGTTAACATTCTATAGTTTTACATTAAATGGTTAACATTCTATAGTTTTACATTAAATGGTTAACATCCTATAGTTTTACATTAAATGGTTAACATTATTTAGTTTTACATTAAATGGTTAAATTCTATAGTTTTACATTAAATGGTTAACATTCTATAGTTTTACATTAAATGGTTAACATCCTATAGTTTTACAGTAAATGGTTAACATTCTATAGTTTTACATTAAATGGTTAACATTCTATAGTTTTACATTAAATGGTTAACATCCTATAGTTTTACATTAAATGGTTAACATCCTATAGTTTTACATTAAATGGTTAACATTATTTAGTTTTACATTAAATGGTTAACATTCCATAGTTCTCACATCAAATGGTTATCATTCCACAGTTCTGACATTAAATGGTTAACATTCCAAGGTTCTCACATTAAATAGTTAACATTACATAGTTCTCAAATTAAATGGTTAACATTCCATATTTCTTACATTAAATGGTTAACATTCCATAGTTCTTACATTAAATGGTTAACATTCTATAGTACTCACATTAAACGGTTAACATTCTATAGTTCTCACACTAAACGGTTAACATTCCATAGTTCTCTATTAAATAGTTAACATTCCAAGGTTCTCACATTAAATGGTTAACATTAAATATTTTTTCACATTAAATAATTTACGTCCCATATTTCACACGAAAAATGCTTCCTATCCACTGGCTGTCACAAAAAATGCTAGCACAAATCTTAAACACATACATTCATAAAATTTTACGCGGTGTTCTTTTTTTCAACGGTTGATAATGTGTGATATTTCATGTTTTATCCTAAAATGTTTTGATGATCTTTAAACATTCAATTGATCGCTTCCCCTTGTTCTCATATATTAAACAAACTCATTATTTCATGACCTAATCACGTGACAACATCACCCAATGACCTGATCTTTTTTCACTCTTTTACCTCATAGAGTCATAAACTCATCACAATACCTCATCACACCATCACCTCACCCCATCATCAACTCAACCATCCCACCAATGAAACCAGCCATGTTTAACTGTAGAGATGCATCAACCAGAACCAGTCTCCGATTCGCTTCAATGGTCAACAGGAATCCAAGATGGCGGGTAGTAATGTTCCGCCACAAACCCTATCGCCTCGTATGACTCTGGAATTGGGAACCTCTTGTAGTAGACCACGTGACCGCCGGTCAACCACGCCGCCCACCAGCCGAAAGTTCCAGCGGAAACGATGCCATGGTCACACACCGACAGGAAGGAGAAATGTACTTCCGGTGTGTCCGGCTGTAGGACCAGGACGTCCTCGGCTTGCAGGTTGTCCTGGCACCACTGCAGGTTGTTGCCGGTCACGATGAAGAGGAGTCGGGCGCCGGGCAGCAGCGCCCGCATGGTGTTGAAGGCGTTGGTGTAGAAGGAGGGGGGCGCCTCGGTGGTGTTGGGGTTGGAGAACTCGTCGCGCATGCGCACGTGCACGGCCACGAGGGTGGCGGCGTTGTAGCGAGCAGAGTCGAGGATGGACGACCTCCAGGTCTGGGCCTCCTGTCTGGTGGTGGGGGATAAAAATAGATTGAGTTCATTACTTTAATTAATGCTAAGTGTGTAATATAAAAAAATTTAAATTAAATAAAACAGCCATGCACCCATCAATAAATATATGTTAAAATACATCTATAAATATTATATTTTTATGCAAGGCTTTAGACAGAGACAAGAGAACAAACATCCAATATTCAAAAACCTCTGTAAATATATATATATATATATATATATATATATATATATATATATATATATATATATATATATATATATATATATATATATATATGTATATATATATCGTATAAATTATATACTAAATATACATATACATATATATACATATATGTTGTATAAATTATATATATGTATATATGTATATTTATATATGTAGCTTACATTATATATATATATATATATATATATATATATATATATATATATATATATATATATATATATATATATATATATATATATATCGCTGGTAAAATAAGTTACATATATAATTTAAGCTGCTGTGTCAGTAAGTAATGGTGAAGCCACGCCACTATTTACACCATACACACAACTACAACCTCCACCACCACCACCACCACAACATTTACCTGTACCGCTCCTGCAGCTGAAACTCTCTTCTGATCTCGTCCCTGATGTTGTAGAAGTATCGCCACGACTGTACGTACCCGTGAACCTTGACGGGCCTAGGGGGAAGGGACATAAATCTGTCATCTCTCTCCGCGTAGTTTGTTTCGTTTATCTCCATCCAACTGTCATCGTGGGAGAAAAAATATTTTAATTTACATCCGTGTATAATTTAATTGAAATATTTATACACATGATAGGCCTAGTAGTTCACCAAGGTTATAAACATTTAGACCTACGCAATTCTAATTGTGATGGATCGAGTCATGTTTTACCAATGTATCAAATGTATAAAGGGAGGTAACAAAGTTAATAAAAAATCGGTGTAACGAATACTTCGGTTATCTCCCTTATGTTTCGAGTTATATGTGAAAACTCATAAATTCTTATGGAAAATTTTATTTTTATAATTACTCAAACAGGTAAGCACAAGAAATGGATTTTTTCTCAAAAATAAACATTATTTAATTTGAAGCTGTGATGTTGAGATTCAGACGATGCATTTATTCGAGTAAAAAACAAAAGAAAATACTTTTCTAAACTTTAAAACATCTGTCACCTATTGCAGAGCTTAGATAATCTTTTAGCTCTGACACTAGTCCTCAACTTATCCTACCCCCCTCCCCAGTTCATCTTGCAGCACGCGCAAACAGCCACATCACCCCCCCCCCCCCCCCATAACACCACATATCCCTTGCTAATCACCCAAAGTGACACCTTCCCTAAACCCTCCCCCCACCACCCACTACAGTTGCACACCATAACACCACATATCCCTTGCTAATCACCCAATGTGACACCTTTCCTAACCCCCTCCCCTCACCACCTACCACAGTTCCACACCATAACACCATATATCCCTTGCTAATAACCTAATGTGACACCTTCCCTAACCCCGCCCCTCACCACCCACCACAGTTCCACACCATAACACCACATATCCCTGGCTAATCACCCCATGTGACACCTTTCCTAATGAAAATAAACAATGTCTCACGTAACAACTCTCCCAGGACCTCGCTATCAGATAAACACACACACACATACACACATACACACACGCACACACCCACACACACGCACGCACTCACACACTCACACACACACACACATGCACACATACACGCACACACACACACATATGCACACGCACAAACAACTCAGGCCGACATCCGTCACTAGTACGCGGATAACGTAAACAGCCGGTTGCCGGTTATTTCCGGCTGTGCCGGGGTCAGAGTTGACGTGAATAAATTTTAAAAATTGTGTACTTCTATACTCGCTCTTCATCTGTTGTGTGACAGATGTCGTTCAGAGAGCTCAGTCAACTCCCAACTAAAACGTCAATACTTGATCAAGTTTAAGAGAGCTTAGAGCTTAGACCAATATGTGACGGTAAAACCGTTTAGGCCTAGCTCCACGTTATTCTTACACCACCCCTTACCTGCTCTATACTTTCCCCCCCCCCTCTATACAACTACGTACATTCCTATCTTTCGTCCCCCTCGCAGGCCCCTCTCTAGTTGGCTAGTTTGTCCACGTGACACACCGCCAATGTAAAGGCATATAAGGGGATGCAACAAAGGGATTCTCGCACTCTCCCAGCACTGAGCTCAGCTGGTGGTGTCACACGCGGCGTTGGGGCCGTCGGCCCGACCTCCACGTGTTTTTTGGGTTTGGTTTTACTTAATTATTTCTTACGTTTACTTTACCAATTTTCATATGCATAGTTGATTAGCATTGTAAAACTAGTTTCAATAAATATCATATATATTATCTTGCTGTTATGCATTATTGCTTACATACTGTTACTGTACACTGTTACCCTGTTCGTGGCTTAGTCCATGTGACAGTTGATAACTTACCTGATCTACGTAACTAAACTTTACAATATCCGTGTCTTAGCACACAGGGCATTTAAATACTTATTTGACCTAAACTATTCCTGCCTGTGACGTAATTCCACGTGGCAGTTGAGTAGATATTTCAGTTACCTTTTGTACTACTTTTATCCTGCACGTGTGTCAGCCACGGAGCAGTAGATATTATATTATACACAGCCTCATTCTATTTTACTACAGGCCGTAAACTGCGGGCATTGAGTTGACCCGTAGTCATCGGACCTGCTATTTTATTCACCGGCCGTAAACCCTTGCCAGAGACAAGAGGTCATCGGACCTGGTAAAACCCATTATTATTCTAATAAGGCTGTAAACTTTGGGCATTGAATTGACCCTTAGTCATCAGACCTTAATGATATTATTACCTCTAGTAAAGCTATACTAGAATCTATATTCCCGGTAAAGAAGCGGCGCAGACCCTCTTACCGGTTGAATTCCAGATTTTACTGATCATCACAATTCATACGGTACCAATATTACTACATTTATTTCTTATACCGTTAACACAATACTTTACGGGATAAGAAACTGTACTTTTATTGACGAAATTTCACATACATGTAAAAGATCTAATTTTCCGCCTTCTGTCAAATTTTGAGAAATTTCCATTTATCGGAAATAGTACTATACGCTATTACCGATTTCTCAAAAAAACGAAAATGAATAATAATATTCCGCACTGTTATACACATATTGTTTGCTGTTCATTTGGTGTGCAATTCTTTTTTCTACGAGATTCTATTCTATTTTAAATAGTTTAAGTAATGAAAAATGGATTAAAAATCATGTCTATATCCCGAGTTGACATACCCCTTAGTGTTATATAAGAATATTCGAGAACGTTTAGGGGAGATTACTCCCGCTTTATTCCGATTGGGGATATGTAACCACCATAAAGATGTGGCCTTGGCGGTTAGGGGAGGGGGTGGTAAAAGGGTATGGATTAGTGGGGAGACAGGTACTCACATAGACAGGTACTCACATAGACAGGTACTCACATAGACATGTACTCACATAGACAGGTACTCACATAGCAGTGACAGGTACTCACATAGACAGGTACTCACATAGACAGGTACTCACATAGCAGTGACAGGTACTCACATAGACATGTACTCACATAGACATGTACTCACATAGACATGTACTCACATAGACAGGTACTCACATAGACAGGTACTCACATAGAAGTGACATGTACTCACATAGACATATACTCACATAGACATGTACTCACATAGACAGGTACTCACATAGACATATACTCACATAGACATGTACTCACATAGACAGGTACTCACATAGACATGTACTCACATAGCAGTGACAGGTACTCACATAGCAGTGACAGGTACTCACATAGACATGTACTCACATAGCAGTGACAGGTACTCACATAGACATGTACTCACATAGACAGGTACTCACATAGACATGTACTCACATAGACAGGTACTCACATAGACATATACTCACATAGACATGTACTCACATAGACAGGTACTCACATAGACATGTACTCACATAGCAGTGACAGGTACTCACATAGCAGTGACAGGTACTCACATAGACATGTACTCACATAGCAGTGACAGGTACTCACATAGACAGGTACTCACATAGACAGGTACTCACATAGACAGGTACTCACATAGACAGGTACTCACATAGACATGTACTCACATAGACAGGTACTCACATAGACAGGTACTCACATAGACAGGTACTCACATAGACAGGTACTCACATAGACAGGTACTCACATAGACATGTACTCACATAGACAGGTACTCACATAGACAGGTACTCACATAGACAGATACTCACATAGCAGTGACAGGTACTCACATAGACAGGTACTCACATAGACAGGTACTCACATAGACAGGTACTCACATAGACAGGTACTCACATAGACAGGTACTCACATAGACAGGTACTCACATAGACAGGTACTCACATAGACAGGTACTCACATAGACAGGTACTCACATAGACAGGTACTCACATAGACAGGTACTCACATAGCAGTGACAGGTACTCACATAGACAGGTACTCACATAGCAGTGACAGGTACTCACATAGACATGTACTCACATAGACAGGTACTCACATAGACATGTACTCACATAGACAGGTACTCACATAGACAGGTACTCACATAGACAGGTACTCACATAGACAGGTACTCACATAGACAGGTACTCACATAGACATGTACTCACATAGACATGTACTCACATAGACAGGTACTCACATAGACATGTACTCACATAGACAGGTACTCACATAGACAGGTACTCACATAGACAGGTACTCACATAGACAGGTACTCACATAGACAGGTACTCACATAGACAGGTACTCACATAGACAGGTACTCACATAGACAGGTACTCACATAGAAATGTGGACTAGGGAAGAAACATGCCCACACATTTAAGAATTACGTGTCAACTGGTTATGCGCCATTGAGGCCATTGACTCTGATTTCAGCCTGCTTTTCTTTTTGGATTTGCTTCCATAGCCTTTGTCCAATCAAGAACAAGCTACAAGGCAGCAGTTGTTTGATTTTGGAGTTGTCTCTCCTAGAAGAGTGGCTGTCTCCAGCTAACGAGCCTCATCTGCCCGAGGGTTCGAACTCGAGACTTTTCGGTTTAGCAACCATGAGCTTTAACGACTCGACCACGCCGACCCCAACTCACTCTAACGCTTGACCACCCCCCTACCGTAACTAATAACAACTTTTTAAAAAATAATTAAAAAACAAAACTCTACTCACTCTTTAGCGTTCAGCGTGGGGTCAACATGCGACAGGTTAAAAATCCCTGCCAAGTTGACCCCATCGACGTAGGGACCGACCACAGGGACCCGTCCATTGGACCGTGCGATCCCCAGCAGAGAAGCGTACTTGAAGAGTTTGTTTCCCAGCCTGCCCTGGTCGTGGTTGATCGTCACCGGAAGTCTGGAGATGTCGGTTGACGCCCACTTCACTTCCGGTTGTCGTGCCGTTTGCGGGTGCTCTATGACGGTGCCACCAAATACATCCGTCATGCAGTACAGCATGAAAGCCGTGCTCGTGATGAGTGTGATCACGAAGAAAAAATGCCGGAGTGCTGGTCGAATCATTGTGGCTGAGTCATATCCTCTGGCTCAGGGGCTCCAGGCTGTTACATCCAATACTGAAAAATGCGTGATATAAACTTGAATATGTATATATCTATACAGTAAGAAAAAAAATACTTTAAGCGAAAATCACATGATAAAAATCTTAAGGTCATTGAATGTAAGAATTTCATGGTCATTGACGCTATAATTTTACGTTTTGAAAAAATAAAAGAAAGCTTTAAAAAAAATTAGAATACGTATGACCTGTTTAAGGATTAATGCGCGCTGAACGCTTAATACTTTCATGGATTAAACATGAATCAATAGAGCGTCATGTGTGTGTGTGTATGAGTGTGTGTGTGTATATGTGTGTGTGTGCATATGTGTGTGTGTGTGTGCGACTCGACAGATGTTGGGCTGGTGATAACGCGCGCCTTGAACAGATGGTGGAATAGTTTAGCGCATGAGCTGTGGAAGTGGTGATCAATTGTGGAGGTACTGGTGACACCGTGTTGAGATAATACAGCGTGGGGGTGACATGGGGTGGGGCTGGTGGTGACACGAGATGGGGTTGGTGGTGACTCGAGATGGGGCTGGTGGTGACACGAGATGGGGTTGGTGGTGACTCGAGATGGGGTTGGTGGTGACACGAGATGGGGTTGGTGGTGACACGAGGTGGGGTTGGTGGTGACACGGGGTGGGGGTTGGTGGTGACACAGGTTGGGGTTGGTGGTGACACGAGATGGGGTTGCTATTGACACAGGGGTTGGGGTGGGTGCTGCTGGTGACATGGAATGCAGAGGCGTAGCAAGAGGGCAGGGAGTACATATGTCCCCGGGCGCCGACCCTGAGGGGGGGACGGGTTGAAAAAAATTTTGAGCTAATTTTAGCAGAAAGTCTAGAAATCTAACGGCTAAGAGCCATGAAATACTGATTTAACTGTTTTCTACCTTGACTATGTAACTACAACACAAATACCCTTAAGAAACTGTGACAGGCAAAAATCCCTTAGCAGCTTTTCTTAGATGGGGGGGGGGGTGGGGAGGGGTAGAGGGTGCCCCAGCCCCCTCCCCGTTTAATCACATTTTTAATTACATTAAATACGAAAATTAATTTAAGTTTTAATAAAACATGGTATTTACAGAAGCAAATGTCTAGAAATTATAGTACATGACCTACTCAGTCAATGTACTGATGTGGAATAATGAAATAGTGTTACATAGTTATAATACAAAATGAGATAAAAAAGAGAATATAATAGATTAATGAGAAATGTTACAATGAGTCAGTTAGAGAGGTCATTAAATAAGTGTAGTTTTAGTTTAGATTTGAATATATTTTCAGATCTAGATAGATGGTAAATTAAGACGACGATTTAATTTTATGTTAAAAGAAAATAGGTCTGATATTACATGTGCGATTTTTTTCTAATTATTTGATTCATGGCAGTCCAGATAGATTTGGAATTAGGTTTGCCTGACAGCAGCTTATTAAAATACTCCTTCTTCGACCTACGCACGAGCAGTTTGACATAATTTCGTTGCCTACAAAAGTCCTCAGAAGTTCCATAACGTTTAAGCCAGTCTCTTTTATTAATTGCAGATTCGATATTGTTGTTAAACCAAGAAGGTTTGTATGTAGTCTCAACCCTTTTAGAGATTTTTAGGAATATGTTTGTCATATATAGTATAGAAAATACGCAGCCATTCAGAAATGGCAAGATCGGGACAATTATAATTGTATACATTGCAGAAGGGGCAGCCAATAAATCCGAAAGAAAAAGATTTTCATTAAATTTTCTAAAAGAGCAATAATTTATAGTTATGTGTTGCCGCGAAGGTACACATAATCTTTTTGTCGAAAAAGTACAACAAACAGGGAAGTGGTCACTAACACCACAAGAGGGGACACAGACCTCTATTAGGTTGCAGTCAGGTGATGCGTATATGTGGTCAATTATTGTACTTGATTTATCATTTACCCTGATAGCCGTGTGCACAAATTGTTTTAGATTCAGAGAATCAATAATATCTTGCCAATATCCTTGAGGTTTTAATAAATTTATATTAAAATCTCCCAATATGATATATTCATTGTTAGTAGATAAAACGGTATCCATCATGGAGCAAAAACGATCATACCAATCCATGTTTTCGCAGGGATTTCTATAAAGGAAGCAAATTAAAATTGCCGGATGGTGTTTGCTTTTTTCCAGTTCAATCCATATACATTCTATATTGTCCGTTGACAGATCCTTCCTGTACTTGAAACGAATTGAGGAGTGGACATAGACACAAAGGCCAGTTTCTTTGTGTAAGGATGGGTCTCGGCGTATTAGGTTATAATCAGAGACGGATATCTCAACATCATTTATAAAAGATTGTAATCGAGTTTCAGAGAAACCAAAGATATGGAAAGGATTGTTGGAATTGTTTAAAATTTTTAGAACTTCATGGTGTTTATTAAATATGTGGAAAATATTTAAATGACCCAATTTTAGCCCACTTTGTGAGGGCCAGGATGATGAATATAGACATAAAGATAATAAAATATCAATGAATAAGAGACGTTATAAACAAAAATCAATATAATGAACTAATTAAACAGAATCAATATAATTGTCTTACAATTACACACTTAGTCACCCAATAAAAAAAAACACTCGCTGCTCTTATATATATATATATATATATATATATATATATATATATATATATATATATATATATATATAGGTATTTATTTTGAGAGAGAGAGAGAGAGAGAGAGAGAGCGAGAGAGAGAGAGAGAGAAAGATATTAGGGCAGTGTGAAGAGCAGCGAGTATCAATAATAGTATCAGTATGTATTATAATTAAAATAGTACCGTGAGCTAAACCAGTAAATAGTAAGTGAAAAAGTTAGGTTCCAGGAAGGCGCTTAAGCGACAACATTAGAGCTTGATGAAGCAACAAAGGGCTAAAGCCCATTAAGTGATGTAAGCCTGGGCTAGAGATCAATTGATCTGAAGATATTGTTGGAAGCATATCAACAGTCGAAACCAAATCAGCCTTTGTACCTTTTACGTTTGAAAGTTGCACATGGTCTTTATCTGTTAAGCTAACGGCTCTTTGGGGATACTTTATATTTTTAGCGAGAATACTGCTTCCCATTTTAGTTAAATGAATACAGTCACTGTACAAGCGTTGTCTCGGGGCACCTGACTTCGCAGTGAAAAAAGGTGTATTGTTTATAAAACAGTATTTATAACTAATACAGAAAGAATGTAAAAATCTATTATTTAATTCTATCAAGTGCCTACCTTTGCCCCGACATGGGGGTACGATGGATGAGAATCGGATTGTTGCGTTGGGAAATTTGTGAGTGATACTTCTAACAATTTCTAGCTTATTAGCTTGTGACAGTCTGACGTTTGATAGACTGTCGTTGACACCACAATGTAAGGTTACAGTTGTGGTATTAGAGTCACGTGATCGGCTACTAATAACGTCACTAATTTTATCAAAATTAGCCCCAGGCAGCGCTATTACCGATACACGCTCGTAAAGATCCGTGGCCATTATATCAGGATGGAGACCTTTAAGTGTAGAGTCACCAAGGATCAAATGGTGTTTTGTTGTTTGGTTGGTGTGGGGGGGGGCGGCGACATGCTGTGTGCTATCTCTATTAGTGCCGTAGTGAGTAGAGCGTTGGACAACTGGGACATGGACAGCCTTGACCGTTGGGACGCTGTATTGTGTAGAATCACTTTTAGTGCGTGGTCGTTGCAGGGTGCTGGGACTCGAATGTTCCGATGGTTTGGATAAATGTGATCTGTCTTCACGTTGTGTAATTTTAACAGGGATTGGGAACGGAGCTTCTTGCATGATGCCTGCCGATGTGATTTTTGTTTCATTTATTAGTTGTTGATTATCCTCACATGTTGAGGTGGATATTGTGCTGCAAGAGGGTTTCTTGGTTGTGAGGAGTTTCTTTAGTGACGCAGAAATATTTTCTTGATCAATCAAACGCTTCTTAAGGTTAACGTGTATATCTTTGCAGCTATGCACTTCATTAGATAGTCTCTTGACTTCGTCCCTTAAGAAAGCGTTTTCTCCTCGGAGTTGTTCTAGTTGGCTGTTAAACTGCAGTTTCTCCGCTTTAAAAGCTTTTTTAACACAGGTTATCTCATTAAGAATAAACGATCTTAAACTGTCCTCCAATTGTGTGGTTTGATGAAAGGATTCATTCAGTGTTGTTTTTGGTCTATTCAAATCAGTTGTTTGAGATAGATGTGAAGAAAATGTATAGTTATTGATCGGTGTTATACAATCTAACGATTTGGTTGTGATCGTAACCTCATCACATTGTTTGTCACTATTGGAAGCGGACATAATCAAGGGCGGTGAAATGGGTAGCTCCAATTCTTTGGGTGGGGACAGTGACATAATCAAGGGCGGCGAAATGGGTAGCTCCAATTCTTTGGGTGGGGACAGTGACATAATCAAGGGCGGCGAAATGGGTAGCTCCAATTCTCTGGGTGGGGACAGTGACATAATCAAGGGCGGTGAAATGGGTAGCTCCAATTCTCTGAGTGGGGACAGTGACATAATCAAGGGCGGTGAAATGGGTAGCTCCAATTCTCTGAGTGGGGACAGTGACATAATCAAGGGCGGCGAAATGGGTAGCTCCAATTCTCTGGGTGGGGACAGTGACATAATCATGGGCGGTGAAATGGGTAGCTCCAATTCTCTGGGTGGGGACAGTGACATAATCAAGGGCGGCGAAATGGGTAGCTCCAATTCTCTGGGTGGGGACAGTGACATAATCAAGGGCGGCGAAATGGGTAGCTCCAATTCTCTGGGTGGGGACAGTGACATAATCAAGGGCGGCGAAATGGGTAGCTCAAATTCTCTGGGTGGGGACAGTGACATAATCAAGGGCGGCGAAATGGGTAGCTCCAATTCTCTGGGTGGGGACAGTGAAGGTGGTGGTGACAGTGATAGTGGCGGCGACATGGGTAGAGGCATGTCAATACATGTGTCGGTTGTAATGAGAGTATTTAAAATACTACACAAATCAGTCTCCACCCAAACAGATACAACGTTAGATTTACCCTGCACCATGATTTTGTTATTTGTGTGGTAAAGATGGACAGACAGCCCTGGTAATTTGTATATATCTTCAACATTGGCGCCATCTTCATCGCATCTTTCCTCAACAGCATCAGCATATTTTGTTTTTATCAATTTTTTATATTTTTTCATAGCTAATTGAGTTTTTGAAAGCAATAATAATGCATTGCCCTCCATCTTTCGTTTGAACATGAATATCATCCGCAGCATAAATGTTAGAAATCTTTTTTGATATAGCTTTTTCTTTATTTAAACGATACTTCTTAGCTCTGCTGCTTCTGGTGACAACACCTGTCCCTAACATTTTCACCCACCAGTGAAACTAGAAACTCATACTGACATCAATAGAAATTGATTAAATTGAAAAAACGAATTATCAGCAGATCTACAAGATCTACAAGAACTAAGAATATCGATATCCGGTTTACATTTTAATTAACAATGGAAGAGACCATAAAATAAAAACATAAAATATTACATTAAAAACCGGCTTGTTATTTAGTACTAAACTACATATTCAACCCTGTTGGATGAGTAATACTTCCCTTAGATTTTTTAGATTTAAAATTGAAGAAAATCACTAAAAACTATGAAAGAAAGTCGGCAACAATTCCGGAAGTAAAAAGGCCTACGCCATTTTGTTAAAGTCGATCAAATATGCCCTTCATAACGCCACAATTTCTTCTTCTGATGAAAGTTTAGCATCTCTTTCCAGTTCTCCAGGCATCTTCCTACGTCGTTTAATCTTTCTGTCCATCTCAATCCCCCAGGCTGTGCATTTTGTTTTGGCGTTTTCAACAGCATCTAGGCTTATATCATCACGAAGCCTGACCAATTCTTGCTCCAAAGATTAAATATCAGTTGCTGCTTCCTTGAAATTGATAGTAGGATCCTTTAAGCGCTTCTGTAAACGATTCATTTTTCAAAGAATGACTTTCCATAAATGTAATAAAACTATGAAGTTAAAATTCAATACCCACGTCTGCAGCTGTTCTGCGCCACTTCTGGTTTCATACGTCATAGTTGAGTCCGATAATTTTTTCCAGCAGCCCAACTAAATCATCAAGTCTTTTATCCCTATTTTTAACAGCTTCTGGGTGTTTCACACTCCTGTTTTACTGTGATAAGCGCAGCTTTTTAAAATCTTCTCAACGAATTGTTAAATGAGAGATAAATGAATTATAGTTTCAAGTGTTTTAAAAAATGTGACGACAAGTGGATCCGAATTGTTGAATGAGAGATACATGAATTTATACTTTCAAGTGTTTTTAAAAAATGTGACAAGCGGATCCTGCTTATCTGAGTGTGCTCCTGCTAAGTTTAAGTTGTGGTTATCACCGTTGACAAACAATGCATTGTCATTTTTGACACATGTTCGTCCTTGACACCTAGTCATCACAGCGGTATTGTCATAACATTGTGTCCGACAGTCTGCTAGAAGTATGCCGTCAGATTTCAGCATTGTCATAACATTGTGTCCGACAGTCAGCTAGAGGTATGCTGTCAAATTTCAGTATCTCGACGATGACTCTCACTAGGTTTGCTGCGTCTTTTGAATGTATCTCGATATAACCAAAAAATGTTTCTTTGATAGTTACTTTTTTAGTTTAAAAATCCTCATCCACAAATCTAATGACCTGAGAAAGCTGTTCCCGATATCCTAGATAAGAAGTTGAGTCAAGTAAGATACCGTAATACTTGTTTTTCATGATATCACTCAACAATTGGTTCTTTACAGCCGATGCAAGTATGTGAATAAATTCATTCTGGATTTCTGATGACAAATAAAAAAAATTGTTCTCGGATTTCCTTCTGCGTGCTGGATGTGTTTGGGTCATACTGAGCGACAAGTTTGATCAGCGATAGAAAATTCTCCAACATTTTTATCAACATCCGCATTCAAGTTTTCCTCGTGGCTATGTAGTGCCACATTTAGTGTGTGAAACCAGAAACTTAATATAGGTGAGCATTCTTTGCAATAAAACCATATATATATATATATATATATATATATATATATATATATATATATATATATATATATGTATATATATATATGTATGTATATATATATATATATATATATATATATATATATATATATATATATATATATATATATATATTTATTTATTTATATATATATGTATGTATGTATGTATAAATATATATGTGTGGCGGGGGGCAAATTGAAAGTTTGTCCCCGGGCGCCGAGAGGGGTCGCTACGCCTCAGACCGGAATGGGGCTGATGGTGATACGGGGGTTGGGGTGGCGGTGATAGAGTGGGGGTGGTGGTGACATGGAGTGATGACATTGGACACTCTCCACTTGAATAGATAACAATCAAATTCAGGGAGTCCCGTAACAGGAAGTTTAACAAGTATGTGCTCAATTGAGAATGGATCCTCGGCCTTGGCAACAGAAAGTTTAATATCATGTAAAAGTTGAACACACACACACACACCCTCACACACATACATACACACATATACACACACATACATACACTCATATATATACACATACACACACATACACACACATACATACACACACATACACACACATACACATACACACATATACACACAAGCAAACAGTACAACGCAAATTCAAGCTAAAACAACCAAGAACACAACTTCAAATTTATATTAAAATAATTTAAATACAAAACAGAATGTAAATACAAAACAGAATGTAAATACAAAACAGAATGTAAATACAAAACAGAATGTAAATACAAAACAGAATGTAAATACAAAACAGAATGTAAATACAAAACAGAATGTAAATACAAAACAGAATGTAAATACAAAACAGAATGTAAATACAAAACAGAATGTAAATACAAAACAGAATGTACATACAAAACAGAATGTAAATACAAAACAGAATGTAAATACAAAACATTGTTCGTTAAGAATATATTAGTGACAGTCGGACATATTCACTTCAAAATAAACAAATCGTTTACCTTTTAACATCTAGATCTAGTAACGCTCGTAAACAGAAGTACCATGTGATATCATACTGCGTTATTAATAGTCCTACTAGAATTAGGTCCTACCGTCTGTACCACCCCCACCTTTACCCCCACCCAATCGGTCCTGCCACAGTGAACACTCATTGATTTCAGTCGTGTCTGTTTACGTCAACTCCAGTTTTTTTAACTGTGTAGTATCACTTTCCATCGTTTAACACACAATCTGTGTAATTCCCACAGCTGTGCGTCCACTCACGGCCCTCGTGTGTCACACGTGACCAGCGGATCAACACACCCTGGTTGACACACCTGACACAGGTGGAGATAGCGCTGGGCAGTGGAAAGCTCTAAAGGTTAAATACTCGCAGTAATCCTACTGTGTGTCACTAGCTGTTGTAATCCTACAAACACCATAGACGCTGGGGAAAGGGAGGTAATCAAGGCGCTGGGGAAAGGGAGGTAATCAAGGCGCTGGGGGAAGGGACGTAATCAAGGCGCTGGGGGAAGGGACGTAATCAAGGCGCTGGGGGAAGGGACGTAATCATGAAGCTGGGGGAAGGGACGTAATCAACGCTAGCTCATGACTCGACGTTATTGGGAATTGCTCGTTTGTTTGTTTTTAAGGTTCGGGGTAAATAGAGGTTTAATTGGTGAGGATTCAGTGCGGCTAGAGGTTCTTATAACGGGTCATTATACGGGATGACAATAAGAGATGGAATTAGAGGAAGTCAGTAGATGGTATTTAAGGATGACATTAGAGGGTGACATTTAAGGATGACATTAGAGGGTGACATTTAAGGATGACATTAGAGGGTGATATTAGATAATTAGAGGATGAAATTGGAGGATGAGTAAGAGGATGATAATAGATGATGGTAACAGAGGATGACATTGGATGGCATTCTAGGATGACATTGGATAAATGAATTATGACATTAGAGGTTTACCTTAGCGGATGACACTGGATAATTAGAGAATGATATTAGAGGATGGCATTTGACGATGACATCAGAAAATGAGATAAGAGGCGACACAAACCATTTCCGCAGAGATAAAGCTATTTGTGGCTAAAACTTCTTATAACACTCAACAGGTTTTTTTTTCGCATATCTCCCCTCCATTAGCATGCATAGCCCAGCACACACAAAAAAAATGATTGGTTAGAGATAACGTTTGTTTATTATCTTCAAACTGGTACAATGTAACTACAAACGTGTTTTCATGAATATTATTGTTTTACAACTTAAAGACTGGGTTTCATGGTAATTAAACAAAATTAGCATAGTGTGCTAAGGAGTTTCGAAGAGAAAAAAATAAGCAGTCATCTTTGACTTGATATCTCCGCTTTTCATACAGAATGGAATGTGACTGGAGAGTTTAAGGAATATGACTGGAGAGTTTAAGGAATGTGACTGGAGAGTTTAAGGAATGTGACTGGAGAGTTTAAGGAATGTGACTTGAGAGTTTAAGGAATGTGACTGAAGAGTTTAAGGAATGTGACTGGAGAGTTTAAAGAATGTGACTGGAGAGTTTAAGGAATGTGACTGGAGAGTTTAAGGAATGTGACTGAAGAGTTTAAGGAATGTGACTGGAGAGTTTAAGGAATGTGACTGGAGAGTTTAAGGAATGTAACTGAAGAGTTTAAGGAATGTGACTGGAGAGTTTAAGGAATGTGACTGGAGAGTTTAAGGAATGTGACTGGAGAGTTTAAGGAATGTGACTGGAGAGTTTAAGGAATGTAACTGAAGAGTTTAAGGAATGTGACTGGAGAGTTTAAGGAATGTAACTGAAGAGTTTAAGGAATGTGACTGGAGAGTTTAAGGAATGTGACTGGAGAGTTTAAGGAATGTGACTGGAGAGTTTAAGGAATGTGACTGAAGAGTTTGCTACAGAAAGGAATGTGACTGGAGAGTTTAAGGAATGTGACTGGAGAGTTTAAGGAATGTGACTGGAGAGTTTAAGGAATGTGACTGGAGAGTTTAAGGAATGTGACTGGAGAGTTTAAGGGATGTGACTGGAGAGTTTAAGGAATGTGACTGGAGAGTTTGCTACAGAAAGGAATGTGACTGGAGAGTTTAAGGAATGTGACTGGAGAGTTTAAGGAATGTGACTGGAGAGTTTAAGAAATGTGACTGGAGAGTTTAAGGAATGTGACTGGAGAGTTTAAGGAATGTAACTGGAGAGTTTAAGGAATGTGACTGGAGAGTTTAAGGAATGTGACTGGAGAGTTTAAGGAATGTGACTGGAGAGTTTAAGGAATGTGACTGAAGAGTTTGCTACAGAAAGGAATGTGACTGTAGAGTTTAAGGAATGTGACTGGAGAGTTTAAGGAATGTGACTGGAGAGTTTAAGGAATGTGACTGGAGAGTTTGCTACAGAAAGGAATGTGACTGGAGAGTTTAAGGAATGTGACTGGAGAGTTTAAGGAATGTGACTGGAGAGTTTGCTACAGAAAGGAATGTGACTGGAGAGTTTAAGGAATGTGACTGGAGAGTTTAAGGAATGTGACTGGAGAGTTTAAGGAATGTGACTGGAGAGTTTAAGGAATGTGACTGGAGAGTTTGCTACAGAAAGGAATGTGACTGGAGAGTTTAAGGAATGTGACTGGAGAGTTTAAGGAATGTGACTGGAGAGTTTGCTACAGAAAGGAATGTGACTGGAGAGTTTAAGGAATGTGACTGGAGAGTTTAAGGAATGTGACTGGAGAGTTTAAGGAATGTGACTGGAGAGTTTAAGGAATGTGACTGGAGAGTTTAAGGAATGTGACTGGAGAGTTTAAGGAATGTGACTGGAGAGTTTAAGGAATGTGAGTGGAGAGTTTAAAGAATGTGAGTGGAGAGTTTAAGGAATGTGACTGGAGAGTTTAAGGAATGTGACTGGAGAGTTTAAGCAATGTAACTGAAGAGTTTAAGGAATGTGACTGGAGAGTTTAAGGAATGTGACTGGAGAGTTTAAGGAATGTGACTGGAGAGTTTAAGGAATGTGACTGAAGAGTTTAAGGAATGTGACTGGAGAGTTTAAGGAATGTGACTGGAGAGTTTAAGGAATGTAACTGAAGAGTTTAAGGAATGTGACTGGAGAGTTTAAGGAATGTGACTGGAGAGTTTAAGGAATGTGACTGGAGAGTTTAAGGAATGTGACTGAAGAGTTTGCTACAGAAAGGAATG
Organism: Physella acuta; assembly: GCF_028476545.2. Classification (NCBI taxonomy): domain Eukaryota; kingdom Metazoa; phylum Mollusca; class Gastropoda; family Physidae; genus Physella; species Physella acuta. The sequence continues at coordinate 330,403 of NW_026731549.1, forward strand.
TGACTGTAGAGTTTAAGGAATGTGACTGGAGAGTTTAAGGAATGTGACTGGAGAGTTTAAGGAATGTGACTGGAGAGTTTAAGGAATGTGACTGGAGAGTTTAAGGGATGTGACTGGAGAGTTTAAGGAATGTGACTGGAGAGTTTGCTACAGAAAGGAATGTGACTGGAGAGTTTAAGGAATGTGACTGGAGAGTTTAAGGAATGTGACTGGAGAGTTTAAGGAATGTGACTGAAGAGTTTAAGGAATGTGACTGGAGAGTTTAAGGAATGTGACTGGAGAGTTTAAGGAATGTAACTGAAGAGTTTAAGGAATGTGACTGGAGAGTTTAAGGAATGTGACTGGAGAGTTTAAGGAATGTGACTGGAGAGTTTAAGGAATGTGACTGGAGAGTTTAAGGAATGTAACTGAAGAGTTTAAGGAATGTGACTGGAGAGTTTAAGGAATGTAACTGAAGAGTTTAAGGAATGTGACTGGAGAGTTTAAGGAATGTGACTGGAGAGTTTAAGGAATGTGACTGGAGAGTTTAAGGAATGTGACTGAAGAGTTTGCTACAGAAAGGAATGTGACTGGAGAGTTTAAGGAATGTGACTGGAGAGTTTAAGGAATGTGACTGGAGAGTTTAAGGAATGTGACTGGAGAGTTTAAGGAATGTGACTGGAGAGTTTAAGGGATGTGACTGGAGAGTTTAAGGAATGTGACTGGAGAGTTTGCTACAGAAAGGAATGTGACTGGAGAGTTTAAGGAATGTGACTGGAGAGTTTAAGGAATGTGACTGGAGAGTTTAAGAAATGTGACTGGAGAGTTTAAGGAATGTGACTGGAGAGTTTAAGGAATGTAACTGGAGAGTTTAAGGAATGTGACTGGAGAGTTTAAGGAATGTGACTGGAGAGTTTAAGGAATGTGACTGGAGAGTTTAAGGAATGTGACTGAAGAGTTTGCTACAGAAAGGAATGTGACTGTAGAGTTTAAGGAATGTGACTGGAGAGTTTAAGGAATGTGACTGGAGAGTTTAAGGAATGTGACTGGAGAGTTTGCTACAGAAAGGAATGTGACTGGAGAGTTTAAGGAATGTGACTGGAGAGTTTAAGGAATGTGACTGGAGAGTTTGCTACAGAAAGGAATGTGACTGGAGAGTTTAAGGAATGTGACTGGAGAGTTTAAGGAATGTGACTGGAGAGTTTAAGGAATGTGACTGGAGAGTTTAAGGAATGTGACTGGAGAGTTTGCTACAGAAAGGAATGTGACTGGAGAGTTTAAGGAATGTGACTGGAGAGTTTAAGGAATGTGACTGGAGAGTTTGCTACAGAAAGGAATGTGACTGGAGAGTTTAAGGAATGTGACTGGAGAGTTTAAGGAATGTGACTGGAGAGTTTAAGGAATGTGACTGGAGAGTTTAAGGAATGTGACTGGAGAGTTTAAGGAATGTGACTGGAGAGTTTAAGGAATGTGACTGGAGAGTTTAAGGAATGTGAGTGGAGAGTTTAAAGAATGTGAGTGGAGAGTTTAAGGAATGTGACTGGAGAGTTTAAGGAATGTGACTGGAGAGTTTAAGCAATGTAACTGAAGAGTTTAAGGAATGTGACTGGAGAGTTTAAGGAATGTGACTGGAGAGTTTAAGGAATGTGACTGGAGAGTTTAAGGAATGTGACTGAAGAGTTTAAGGAATGTGACTGGAGAGTTTAAGGAATGTGACTGGAGAGTTTAAGGAATGTAACTGAAGAGTTTAAGGAATGTGACTGGAGAGTTTAAGGAATGTGACTGGAGAGTTTAAGGAATGTGACTGGAGAGTTTAAGGAATGTGACTGAAGAGTTTGCTACAGAAAGGAATGTGACTGTAGAGTTTAAGGAATGTGACTGGAGAGTTTAAGGAATGTGACTGGAGAGTTTAAGGAATGTGACTGGAGAGTTTAAGGAATGTGACTGGAGAGTTTAAGGGATGTGACTGGAGAGTTTAAGGAATGTGACTGGAGAGTTTGCTACAGAAAGGAATGTGACTGGAGAGTTTAAGGAATGTGACTGGAGAGTTTAAGGAATGTGACTGGAGAGTTTAAGAAATGTGACTGGAGAGTTTAAGGAATGTGACTGGAGAGTTTAAGGAATGTAACTGGAGAGTTTAAGGAATGTGACTGGAGAGTTTAAGGAATGTGACTGGAGAGTTTAAGGAATGTGACTGGAGAGTTTAAGGAATGTGACTGAAGAGTTTGCTACAGAAAGGAATGTGACTGTAGAGTTTAAGGAATGTGACTGGAGAGTTTAAGGAATGTGACTGGAGAGTTTAAGGAATGTGACTGGAGAGTTTGCTACAGAAAGGAATGTGACTGGAGAGTTTAAGGAATGTGACTGGAGAGTTTAAGGAATGTGACTGGAGAGTTTGCTACAGAAAGGAATGTGACTGGAGAGTTTAAGGAATGTGACTGGAGAGTTTAAGGAATGTGACTGGAGAGTTTAAGGAATGTGACTGGAGAGTTTGCTACAGAAAGGAATGTGACTGTAGAGTTTAAGGAATGTGACTGGAGAGTTTAAGGAATGTGACTGGAGAGTTTAAGGAATGTGACTGAAGAGTTTGCTACAGAAAGGAATGTGACTGTAGAGTTTAAGGAATGTGACTGGAGAGTTTAAGGAATGTGACTGGAGAGTTTAAGGAATGTGACTGGAGAGTTTGCTACAGAAAGGAATGTGACTGGAGAGTTTAAGGAATGTGACTGGAGAGTTTAAGGAATGTGACTGGAGAGTTTAAGGAATGTGACTGGAGAATTTAAGGAATGTGACTGGAGAGTTTAAGGAATGTGACTGGAGAGTTTAAGGAATGTGTCTGGAGAGTTTAAGGAATGTGACTGGAAATGTTGCTACAGAATGGAATGTGACTCACACAATACTCACACACAGTCAAAATCCTCACACAGTCCCAATCCTCACACAAAGTCCAGTGTATGTTGCCTGTAACAGTGTCCACACACCAATGGGGGTGTCCCCGACAGGTGGTGGTACAGGTAGGCACACCTGTTGCACTTAAAAGAGATAACACCGTCATAGTTTACCTTAAACAGCGGGACTGAAACTAATATAAGCGACACGTCAATAGAGATCACAGATGTGGGTCTATCTTTTAATCAATTGGTGGATTAGTCGGTGGGTTATGAATTATGTGTCCTTATCAGGAATATTTTGAAAACAGTTCTTACCTTTGACTTATATATAAGAACTATATATATATATATATATATATATATATATATATATATATATATATATATATATATATATATATATATATATTACACTATGTTTTATAAACTTCCGCTTACAATGTCTAGTTAATTTTAATTCATGAAATATTTGTATGTATTATTATTGAGCTTTGCTTCATTTCAGTGTGAATTTCATTTCAAATTAATATTTTTTCCTTTGATTTTTAAGAATAACTTTTCTCTTTATTTATCCTGAATAGCGATTGGTACTTACAATTCTAATAACAATTGAATATTCTATTGTCATCCAAAACAAAGCTTCCCTGAAAATTTCAGCGCGCTAGCTAACTGGGAAGTGCCAGAAATTTCGATCGCAAGATTTGATTGGAAAGACAGAGACGAAAGCAAGTTAAAGAAAACGTGGGAAAAAAAATACAGGTAACCCTTTCTTCAAGATAAATCAATGCGACCTCACTCACTGTTCAATAGTAGACACAATTACATATTTCGATCGAACAAGAAAACCAGGAAGCAACACTACAATGTATTTAAAACCTTTAACAATCGTAATTAAACGTTACATTTTCCAGTCACTAAAGTTGTGGTTATTCTAGAGCTGAACGGACTGATTGAAAAATATCGATGGTATTTTTATTGATTTGTCTAAAAAATCGTTGAAACTAATCTGATCAAAGGACCTTTTTATTGTAGTTATCAACATTATGGTTTTAAGATTTACAGTATATATTTGGTTTTCTTGCTTGACTTGTTTAAACAAAGAAACATTATTTATTGTTCTAGTAGACATCCTTGTTAAATACATCAGGGATAGCCTCCTTTAGTTCATACTATTTGTCCGATTGAATGTGTTCAGTCTCCCTTAGTTCATACTATTTGTCCGATTGAATGTGTTAAGTCTCCCTTAGTTCATACTATTTGTCCGATTGAATCTGTTTAGTCTCCCTTAGTTCATACTATTTGTCCGATTGAATCTGTTTAGTCTTCCTTAGTTCATACTATTTGTCCGATTGAATCTGTTTAGTCTCCCTTAGTTCATACTATTTGTCCGATTGAATGTGTTAAGTCTCCCTTAGTTCATACTATTTGTCCGATTGAATATGTTTAGTCTCCCTTAGTGCATACTATTTGTCCGATTGAATGTGTTTAGTCTCCCTTAGTTCATACTATTTGTCCGATTGAATCTGTTTAGTCTCCCTTAGTTCATACTATTTGTCCGATTGAATCTGTTTAGTCTTCCTTAGTTCATACTATTTGTCCGATTGAATCTGTTTAGTCTCCCTTAGTTCATACTATTTGTCCGATTGAATGTGTTAAGTCTCCCTTAGTTCATACTATTTGTCCGATTGAATATGTTTAGTCTCCCTTAGTTCATACTATTTGTCCGATTGAATTTGTTTAGTCTCCCTTAGGTCATGCTATTTGTCCGATTGATTGTGTATAGTCTCCCTTAGTTCACGCTATTTGTCCGACTGAATATGTTTAGCCTTCTTGTCGACATCCCTACCTAAAAATGTCCGGTAAAACATCCGGTTAAACTTAGAGCTCATGTTGATGTAGACGAAGAGCGTGATGGTGGAGTTAACGCCCTCCAGGACGAAGGCGAAGGACCACGTCACGTGGAACATGTTAAAGTAACCGGAAGGGTGGAAATCCCTGCGCACCGCCATGGCTACAAATAGAACACTCGAGGGGAGGTAACTGATGATGAAAAGACTGGAAATAAAGCTTATCATCTTCACGACTTTTCGATCCTTGGAAGAAATTGTCTCCGTGTTGTCTCCCCTGGCAGTGGTGCTCCGCCATTTTGTTTTCTCGTTGAGTTTCACGACGAGGATGATGGTACAGATGATGACAGCGATGAAAGCAACGAACTGCATCAGGACGTTGTTTAAGACGAAGGTCACGTTCTCGAACCGTTCTCGATGTTCGATGAACTTTAACCCGATGAGGCTCGTGTTCTTTCCCGGGTAGAACTTCCACACGAACTGGTTGACGTAGAACTCCGGCGCGGCCGAGCCGGCCACGACGAGAAATATCACGACGACGGCGATTTTCGCCCGGGTGGCGGTGATGATTGTCTTAACCTTGAGCGTGAGCGCGATGCACAGGCAGCGCTCGAACGTGATGAAGGCCGTGACCCAGCTGACCACGCGGGTGAAGCAGATGTGCGGCCACCCGCCCACGATGAACTGTACCTCCATCAGCGCGAAGGGCAGGCCAATGTTCTGGAACATGGGGTTGAAACAGGCGCTCTCTAGGAGAAGAAATATCATCGAGAAGATGTCGCTCACGGCTAGCCCGAGTAGGCTGACGTTGACGGCGTCGTGTAGACCCAGGCGGATGAAGACGATGATGTTGATGGTGTTGGTGATGAGTCCGGCCACGCTCAGGGCGCCGCAGATGGAGACGTAGTTCACGTCCAGGATGACGTCTTTGACGTCATCGCTGATGAATTGGTTGATCACCTGGGTTATCTCGCTTGGAGAGTTCGTGTTATCGTAGATGGCGTTGTCGGCATAGACTAACACTGACGCAAGAGTCGCTGACTCCATAGTCGTCGACGCCGAAGTTGCCGACGCCAAAGTTTCCGACGCCAAAGTTGCCGACAGCTGGTCTGACATCTTAAACAAAGTCTAGCCCTTGTTTTAAATAATTAATTAATTTTAATTAAACGTCCACCTTTAAACTAGTGCCGCAACATTTACAAGCTGCAAGATTTCATAAAACCGCAGCGATTTATTTCAAACTTGGTTTTATAGTCTAAATAAAATTACCATCGATTTGAAACTGGTTACGTCTGTTTTAGGAAATTAAAAAGTAATTATCTGGTAAAATGTTAACGCGATGCAACAGAAAACTTTCTAGACACCGTCTTGAAATGATTCCTACTATATTGAGTTTTCGACTTATAAAATATTTAAACAAGCTAATACTGCACTTTTCTTATACCATCGACATTCAACGCTGCATGCAAATATATTATCCGATACAGTCCTCCACTGATTAAGTTAATTATCCATGCCACCTTTAAAGGACAAGGAAGATATAAGGAGGTGCAACTATTGACTCAAATATGTAGAAATGTAAACAAAACAAAAAACTTTCAAAATTTGCAATAATAATTTACAAACTTCAGAAAATATATTTTAATTGCAATGTAATTTCTGATATCCAAAGCACGACAAGTACAAATTGATATCGATGCCGTTTTAGCAAACAATTATCTCCCTTGAAGCGACGAGTTGAGCGGATTTTTTGCATAGGAAATCAAAGTTTATATTTGTACACAAGGAAATTCTGCTCGGTGTAATTTCGCAAGCAACAATCTTTAAAACTAAAGTTCAAATATTCTTACATCCACTTGGGTCTAGTTTTCTGTTTGTTCGTGAATTGCTCATTAAAAGTTCAGCGTTGTGTCAATAGCCAATAAACTAATGTTACATTCTGTAACAAGTGTTTGATAATTTTTGGATGTGATATGTGACCATAAAAGACACCATTTTGAAATGAACCGCTACAATACAGTCACCATTTTGACACCAAACACCAGGCTACCTTCAAGCAACTAACTCAGTGGGTAGCTCGCTAGATGGTGTGATTTTGTTCTGACGATTGAGAATTTTCGGAGTAGACTACAAAGACATTTACAATTCTAGCTACAACATCATCAGTTTCTTTTATCTCGTGTTTCTTCCTTACATTTCTCTTATCGTTACCAAGTTTCTACTATCAAGTTTCAACTATCCAGTTTCAACTATCAAGTTTCAACTATCAAGTTTCAACTATCAAGTTTCAACTATCAAGTCTCTACTATCAAGTTTCAACTATCAAGTTTCAACTATCAAGTTTCAACTATCAAGTTTCAACTATCAAGTTTCAACTATCAAGTTTCACCTAAAAAGTTTCTACAATCAAGTCTCTACTATCAAGTTTCAACTATCAAGTTTCAACTATCAAGACCCTACTATCAAGTATCTACTATCAAGTTTCAACTATCAAGTATCTACTATCTAGTTTCAACTATCAAGTTTCAACTATCAAGTATCTACTATCTAGTTTCAACTATCAAGTTAACTAATAAGCTTCTATATTCTGGTTTCCACTACCAATTTTGTACTGTTAAACTTCAATACTACTAATAAAACAAAATGAGTTTTTTTTTCTATTATAATTTTTTTCATTATGTTTCTATTATTAATTTGTGTTATTACGTAAATAGTATTCGATTTTTACTTGCAAATTTAATGGCGAGCTTCTTAATTGATTACATTTTTAATTAAATTATGTTAATTGTTTTACATTATCAATTTTCAATTAACATCAAGTTTTTACATCGATTTTTCAAAATCACTTGGTAGTATTTTTCGATTTTTTAATTAATAGAATAGAGTTTAAGTTTCCATGCGTTCAATATTCTTTTAATTTGTATTGATTTGAATCACAGTTCGCTGGCTGATTAATTTGCTTTTCATTTGCATCTGACATTACCAAGGTGTAACCGCCTATGTACTTTAAAAAAGTATATTTTAAGGCATTCAGAGGTAGTAGAGTCCATCTGACTCTGCAACAATAGTCAATGTACAGGGGTTAGCGATATGCCTGGTCAATTATGACACCAGCGAATTAATTCTTGACAGCAGCAAATACATTCTTGACACTAGCGAATACATACTTGACATAAACGAAAAAGGTATTGACACCAGCGAATAAATTGTTGACAATAGCGAATACCTACTTGACATAAGCGAATACATTCTTGACACTAGCGAATACATTCTTGACACTAGAAAATAAATTCTTGACACTAGCGAATAAATTCTTGACTCTAGCGAATAAATTCTTGACACTACCGAATAAATTCTTGACACTAGCGAATAAATTCTTGACACTAGCGAATAAATTCTTGACACTAGAGAATAAATTCTTGACACTAGCGAATAAATTCTTGACACTAGCGAATAAATTCTTGACACTAGAGAATAAATTCTTGACACTAGCAAATAAATTCTTGACACTAGCGAATAAATTCTTGACACTAGCGAATAAATTCTTGACACTAGCGAATAAATTCTTGACACTAGAGAATAAATTCTTGACACTAGCGAATAAATTCTTGACACTAGCGAATAAATTCTTGACACTAGCGAATAAATTCTTGACACTAGAGAATAAATTCTTGACACTAGCGAATAAATTCTTGACACTAGCGAATAAATTCTTGACACTAGCGAATAAATTCTTGACACTAGCAAATAAATTCTTGACACTAGCGAATAAATTCTTGACACTAGCGAATAAATTCTTGACACTAGCGAATAAATTCTTGACACTAGAGAATAAATTCTTGACACTAGCGAATAAATTCTTGACAATAGCGAATACCTACTTGACATAAGCGAATACATTCTTGACACTAGCGAATAAATTCTTGACACTAGAAAATAAATTCTTGACACTAGCGAATAAATTCTTGACTCTAGCGAATAAATTCTTGACACTATCGAATAAATTCTTGACACTAGCGAATAAATTCTTGACACTAGCGAATAAATTCTTGACACTAGAGAATAAATTCTTGACACTAGCGAATAAATTCTTGACAATAGCGAATAAATTATTGACACAGGCGAATAAATTCTTGACACTAGCGAATAAATTCTTGACTCTAGCGAATAAATTCTTGACACTAGAGAATAAATTCTTGACACTAGAGAATAAATTCTTGACAATAGCAAATAAATTCTTGACACTAGCGAATGAATTCTTGACACAGGCGAATAAATTCTTGACAATAGCAAATAAATTCTTGACACTAGGAAATAAATTCTTGACTCTAGCGAATAAATTCTTGACAATAGCAAATAAATTCTTGACACTAGGAAATAAATTCTTGACACTAGGAAATACATTCTTGACACTAGGAATAAATTCTTGACACTAGCGAATAAATTCTTGACACTAGGAAATAAATTCTTGACACTATGAATAAATTCTTGACACTAGCGAATAAATTCTTGACACTTTGAATAAATTCTGGACACTAGCGAATAAATTCTTGACACTAGCGAATAAATTCTTGACACTTTGAATAAATTCTTGACACTAGCGAATAAATTCTTGACACTAGCAAATAAATTCTTGACACAAGTGAATAAATTCTTGACACTAGCGAATAAATTCTTTGATCCCTACTGTCGACTCACGACCCCTGGAAATTCGCCATAACTCTGATCCCTACTGTTGAGTCATGACCCCTAGAATCCCGCCATAACTATGATCCCTACTGTTGAGTCATGACCCCTGGAAATTCGCCATAACTCTGATCCCTACTGTTGACACGAAACCCCTAGAATCCCGACATTACGTTGATCTTTATTGGTCTCTACCAGGAGAATATCCCCCAGGCAATTGAGTCCCAACCATACTTTTTTTAACCAACGGCTCAATGTCGCTCTAAAATTACGTCTATCTACTATATTAATCTTCTACTTCGATCTATTTCTGTGTGATTTTATTGGGGCGAGATTAACGTATCAGCCGCATCAAACTGGAGTTAGTTTGGCTCGTAACATTTTAAACGTGAATATCATCCAATCACATTACAGGAATAGGTCACATGACTAGAGACAATACCGTTGAAAACTGCTGTTCATGGTTTATTTTTCACGGTCTCAAGAGTTTTAAAAACCTTTGTAGTAATATGTAATGTATAGTAATGAATATTAGTCTTGCGATCTGAAATTTTAAATTTTAATTTAAATTTTAAACTGTCGGATTGAAAAAAAAAACAACATCAAGACATCCTTTTTATAAACTTCAGGACTTAATTTCAAGAGTTTAAAATGTGATTTTATTTTTACATTTTAGTTAATACACCATCTGTAAATTAGACTAAAATATTCTCCGTTTTGTCACTACTCTAAAATATAGTTATCCAGTAGCTCATAAAATATCATTTTTAACTGCATGATTATCGATGATTTTGATCAATGGGTGTGAAATCGTTGCCGTGAATTAAATTTAAAATTTGGGTTTCTAATTTCATTTGGATTGTATAACATTTACTTGAGAGATTTTGAGTTGAACCTTGTATTCAAATATGTTCGTGCTTTAGTTTTTGTTCGTTTTTTTAGTCATCCGGAGACATGCAATAATTAAAATTTAGTCAAGTCTTAAAACTATTTCGTGTTATTGGAAGTCACCAGTTAATGAATTTTTTTCATACTGTTAAAATATTTTATCGTATTTAGATATAACTTATTGTTGTATGCTGGTCTCTGTAACGCTAAAATAAAACCTGGACATAATGTGATGTTTTCGGTATGTGTCCAGTGATTCGTGACTTCAACTCTACACATTTATTTAATTTAATTTTTACGTTTGTTCGGAGTTTTCAAAAATATTTTAATAGACATTATTTAAATTTCTAAAATTTTTGACAGTATTTTTTGCATATTCGAAAGACTACAAAAATATTGCTTGATGATTGTTTGGAGTTGTTTGAAATACCTGAAGCAGTATTGCATGAATTTGATTTTGCATGTCCCGAAATCGTGAAAGTTTGTTTGTTAGGATAACATTGACATCGTGTGGGCGAAGCCCTAACATCGTTCATCAGATTCTCACAACTATACATATTTTTACATCACTGTTACAGATGTTCACATCACAGATACAGATGGGACTGATGTTGCCAGTTGTTAAACTCATGAAGGTAGGATTTGTTAAACTCATGAAGGTAAGATGTGTTAAATTCTTGAAGGTAAGATTTGTTAAACTCATGAATGTAGGTTTTGTTAAACTCTTTAAGGTAAGATTTGTTAAACTCATGAATATATCTATATATATATAATTCTCTTTTGAGAGACGTTAGAAAATCAAGCTGCAAGCGCGCCTTGCAGTCCCCTCTCTTCCTCTCTATCGCTACCCCCCCCCCCCCCCCACCCACCCACCACATGGTCAGGTGAGCTGTGGTTCACTCTAAATGTTTACAATCGTAGAGCCGGGTTTGGTGACGGCTATTAGGGGCAGATAATTTAGTTTGAAACGATTTTAAAGTTAGAGAAGGTAACTAAGAGGAGGCTGTTTTCACAGGGGGGGGGGGGGGTAGTGTTTTAAAGCAAATATTTTCAGTGGCAGCATTTGTACTGTCGAATTCACAAATTATGAATTACTGAAAAGTAGAGAAAACAACAGCTAAATAAAGGCGTATGATACACCGCGGGTCGGCTCGTTGTGTATATTTTTTCACACACATATCCACATACACATCAATCTGACTGGGATTGTTGTTGTTTCAGATGAGAGGGATTGTTGTGATTGTGTTGGCTGTCAGCTTAGGACTTAGCGTGCTATTGGTTAACAACAGCGACCAGCTATTTGGTGAGTTGCCGGCTATTTTGTAAGTTGCCGGTTATTAGGTAAGTTGCCGGCTATTTGGTGAGTTGCCGGTTATTTGGTGAGTTGCCGGCTATTTGGTGAGTTGCCGGCTATTTGGTGAGTTGCCGGCTATTTGGTGAGTAGCCGGCTATTTGGTAAGTTGCCGGCTATTTGGTGAGTTGCCGGCTATTTGGTGAGTTGCCGGCTATTTGGTAAGTTGCCGGCTGTTTGGTTAGTTGCCGGGTTTCACATGTCGTGGGGGATCATAATTTTAATGTAAAACAATGAAGCTGAGACGGGGAAGTATTTGTTCTACTGCATGCAATTGAAGAGAAACTAGTTTGATTGGGACGGGGTGGACTGAGCAGTAGAGCGCTGGGCTGCTAACCCGAAAGTCTCGAGTTCGAATTCCGGTCCAAGTCAGTGGAACGTCCCTGAGTCCACCCAGCTCTGATGGGTACCTAACTCCTGTTAGGGAAAGTAAAGAATGCTGAGCATTGTGCTGATCACAGCTTCCCTTCATATGCCGAGATCAAGAAACATGAACTTTATTTTATCTGCCTAATGGATCGCTAGGTCTAAAGAGGATTCTTTAGTTGGATTACTCCGCTTTGTTAACGCTTTCGGCAATGGTGTGGTTAAAGCGATATATCACGTCTATTATGGTGTGGTTAAAGCCACATATCACGTCTATTATGGTGTGGTTAAAGCCACATATCACGTCTATTATGGTGTGGTTAAAGCGACATATCAATATCACGTTTATTATGGTGTGGTTAAAGCCACATATCATGTCTATTATGGTGTGGTTAAAGCGAGATATCACGTCTATTATGGTGTGGTTAAAGCCACATGTCACGTCTATTATGGTGTGGTTAAAGCCACATGTCACGTCTATTATGGTGTGGTTAAAGCCACATGTCACGTCTATTATGGTGTGGTTAAAGCCACATGTCACGTCTATTATGGTGTGGTTAAAGCCACATGTCACGTTATAGGAGGGCTATGAGACAGGTAATTGTGAAGTCTAATCCGTCTAATCCGTCTAATCCGTCTAATCCGTCTCACCTAACCCTAATAACCCCTTACCCTAACCCTAACTAAGATATGATATTGCAAATTATATTATTAATGCAATTTAAACATATAACAATCATAGCTCTGAATGTTTCAGGACCAGAAACCTACTCAGGGGTGTGGCGAGGGGGGGGGGGGGGTTGCGGACCGCACCGGGTGACACCATTTAGGGGGGTGACACCAAGGCAAAAAAGCAAAATATATAGAGAAAAACTTGAAAGGGGGGTGCAAATCGAAAGTTTGAGGGGGGTGAAAATCGAAAACTTGAGGGGAGGGGGGTGTAAATCGAAAGTTTGAGGACGGGGGGGGGTGCAAATCGAAAACTTGAAAGTTTATCCCCGGGAAGGGTCGCTACGCCTCTGGGGGGTGACACCATTAAGTGCCGCATCGGGTGACACCCGACCTCGCTACGCCACTGAACCTGCCAGCTATCCGCCGTACTATCTCTTCTGCCACGCTTCGCTTGAAACAAATCTCAAAAATAAAATTAAAATTTAAAGATAAATAAATGTAATAAGATAAAAATATAAGTTAAAAAAATTATAAAAATATGAAGCTAAATAAGAAGGTAAAAATAGATAATCGTTGTCAGGAAATACGCACTATCTTTATTTCCTGAGACGTTATAAATACCATCAGTCGTGATATGATATAAGCACCTTCAGTCTGATATATTATAAACTCCTACGGTCGTTTATAACGCTATAAAAACCTACGGTCGTATATAACGCTATAAACCCTACGATCGTGATATAATGTTATAAACACCTACGGTCGTATACGACGATATAAACTCCTCGAGTGATAAGACAACTCCGGTCCAGATATTCTAAGAGCTCACCAACAAATCATAGGTCGAGCTGTGTGTAGTGACGCGTGACAAAGAAGACGTGACTCTGACCTTCACAGTTCAGTGAACCGTTAACATTCCTGTTGTTGTTTTTAAAAATTCCGACCCATCTGATCCTTGTATAGGTAACAATTCATGTGAGAAAAGTGCATGGTATTTCACATGGCTTCTGCTGTATATAATGTGAATCAAAACCTGATTTGGCTGAGAGAGTGGTTGTGAATGTGTTTATTAAAAGAAAGGGTGACGCCTGCTTTAAATGGACCTTCATATCGGCCTTCAAGATCAAGGTCAAGGTTAGAGAGTTTTACTGAGTAGTTTATTTCAACGGTGGTTTTTGGTATTTTTGTGTTTAACAGAGAGCGAAAATTAGGTTTTGTAATAGGTTTCCTCAGCCATATTTCATGTTTAGGGTGGCATCTAGATAGAGTTTGGTGGAGCGTATTGAGCACAGTTTTATGTATGGTGCCGCAAGTTGGGTGATCGCATGTTGGGTGATCGCAGGTTGGGTGTGCACAGGTTGGGTGTGCACAGGTACGGTATACGCATGTTGGGTCACGGAGGTTGTGCACGCAGGTTGGGTAAATAAAGTGTCAAATAAGGGGAGAGTTACTGAGATGACGACATGAGACAGAAGGGTTTGAGGGGGGGGGGGGGGGGAATCGACTTAAAATAGTGACGTCCCTAGTGATTAGTGACGCAAAAGCTGTAAACATGCTCAAAGAAAATGATTTTGCTTTATATAAATTCGTGTTCTATAACTACAAGCCCAGAATTTAAAAAGTTACACTTTATAACCTGACGGTTCAGGGGGCAGATGAAGTAGAGTTCGCCTGAAGGGGTAGTGTGGTCAGCGCTATGCTGGCCACCTTGACTTTCTCTAATTGGAGTCAAGGCACCCATCGAAACTGGATGCTTCAACGTTGTACAGACACAAGCCATGGTTCCGACCTCGAGACTTTCAGGTATGCAGTGGTATGTTCTACCATACAACCGCTCAGTTCCGTACGCTCATGATAAACTGTTCGATTTTTGTTCACAGAGATAAGCCGTTCAGATGATCCAGTTTATGAACGTGAGGTAAAGTTACATTTCAGTTAAATATAGATTGTGTCATGTGATTCTATTCTATATCAGCGTTACCTCTATAAGATTATAATTCACGTAGACTGTGTGATGTTATTTAACTAAGTAAATTTGCCAACATAACTGCCATTGGTGGATCTAGGGTGCGGTGTATTGGGGGGGGGGGGGGGGGGGAAGGGGGGGTTAAGAAAAATAAAGGTCTATCGAAAGTTAACGATATATTTTGCATATGTGTAACCTTTATTATATTTTGTATTAAAACCGTTTTTAATGTTTCTTAATGTACGTTTTATAGCAATCTCAGTGGAGACATGTAAGCCATAAATATAAACGTTCACACACACAAACGCAATTATATATATATATATATATATATATATATATATATATATATAGGCCTATATATATATAGGCCTATATATATATATATATATATATATATATATATATATATATATATATATATATATATATATATATATATATATATACATATATACGTTTATATCTAAATATATATACGTTTATATCTACATATATATCTACAATATATATATATATATATATATATATATATATATATATATATATATATATATATATATATATATATATATATATATATATATATATATATATATATATATATATATATATATATATATATATATATATATATATGTATATATATATATGTATGTATGTATGTATATATATATATATATATATATATATATATATATATATATATATATATATATATATATATATATATATATATATATATATATATATATATATATATATATATAGATATATATATATATATATATATATATATATATATATATATATATATATATATATATATATATATTGTTACGACTGTAGGGACGCAGGTTGCAGTTATAAGGGACGAAGCACGTGTTAGAGCTAGATTGCAATTACGGATGACAGCCATATTAACCTGTGACCGTTGGGGGAGACAGAGTGGTGGGCAGATTGGGCGTAAAACCTAGGAAGTTATCATTAGGGTCTGACCTTTCAATTAGGTACGACAGAACTGTGGCGACACCCAAATTAAGCTAGGCTTGGTGGGGGGAAGACAAAGAAGCTGGGGACTGTCAGGGCACGGCAGCTCACCAGTGAGGACGTGTAGTGGTACTGTATTAGACTTAGGCTAGAATAGACCGTTAGGGACAAAGTAGGGTAATCGGACTAAGGACTGTATTTTATTCTAGTTGTAGATAGTTGTATATTTCTGACTGTTGTACTTTGGTGGCGGGTTAATGTTATAGTGGCAATAAATAGTAGAAAGAGTTCCCATTTGTGTTCATTAGTCTTATTTTCTTGTTTTTGTTTACAATTCCCTGACTAGTTCAAAAGGATTAGAGAAGGGGTCGTAACAATATATATATATATATATATATATATATATATATTATATATATAATATATATATATATATATATATATATATATATATATATATATATATATATATATATATATATTTATATATTTATATATTTATATATATATATATATATATATATCTATATATATATATATATATATATATATATATATATATATATATATATCTTGTCCAGACAGCTGCCCCCAGTATAGATGGACCATCCCTCACTATTGTGACGATGTTTCTACGTCTCGGTTCCCTACAAAAAGGTTTTAGTGGCTTGTACAACACACACGAGAAGTACACACAGTGGATGGTCACGTGGGGATGGCTGACCAATCACGTCGTGGCTTTTGTTGAAGACGAGGAAACGCTTCAATACTTTAAGTAGGTGGCGGTGAGGTGGCGGATAGATTGTGGTGAGATGATGGTGAGATAGTGGTGAGATTGTGGTGAGATTGTGGTTAGATTGTGGTGAGATTGTTGTGGGATGGTGGTGAGATTATGGTATGATTGTTGTCTGATTGTGGTGAGACGATGGTGAGATGATGGTGAGATGGTGATGAGATATTAATAAGATTGTGGTTAAACATTTGTTACATATTTGTGAAATAGTGGTGAGATAGTGGTGAGATAGCGATGAGATGGGTAAAATGTTGATATGGTGATTGGCCTAATCAGAACCGTAAAATGAAATTTCTTAATTACCCGTAACAAAGCCATCAATAGTTAAAATAAACAGACACATCTAAATCAAGTCACGTGCGCTCAGATGCTCTGAGATGGCCTGGCCTCTATAGGTCTGGTAAGTAGGTCACCAACCAGTTATACGGCTCAATAAAAGCCTGCATGAGCCATAGAACTGGTTGGTGATCTACTTACCAGCCCTATACCGACATAAAAACTTGGCCAATCTAAAAAAAGCTCAGGTTAATTCCGATTTCAGCACATATTTCACTTGTCTGGACATAGTTCTGACCACAATATCCCTTCACATGCCGAGTTAACTAAGGTAAACAGCCACATAAACCGTAAGGTTCTGAAGGGTACTTTACTTTTTACTTTCTCGTATATACGAAGTATAGAGAAAGTCTTGTAATCGTGAAAAAAAAAATCGACGTTTTACACCTCACTGATACGGAAAAACATAATTTTGCAATCTTGTCCGTATGTCTGTGTGTCTGTCTGTGTGTGTGTGTGTCTGTCTGTGTGTGTGTAAACACGATTACTTGAGTACCGTTACAGCCAGGTTGATGAAATTTCATATATAAGTATTTTATCAAAATCGTAGATACTGATGAACTTTTGAGCGATTTCCCTTAACCGGAAGTGGTACTTTTTCTACTTTGAATTTTTCAAAAGCCTATAACTTGAGTACTATTTCAGATAGATAAATAAAATTTCACAAGTACGTAAAAGATCTAATTCTCTACCTTCTGTTAAATTTTGAGTAATTTCTGTTACCGGAAGTACTAATTTACGCTATTTCCGATTTCTCATAAAACGCACATAAATTTATAAAGTACTAATAATATCCCGCTTTATTATGCACATTTTGTTTTGGCGTTCGCTTGGGGCGCAATTCTTTTTTCTATGAGATTTTATTCTATTTTTAAAAGTTAAAGTAATTAAAAATCATGTCTATATTCCGAGTTACATAAGAATATTCGAGAAAGTTTAGGGGAGATCACTCCCGGTTTATTTACTTTGTGTAGGTTCCAGAACACATTTAAGACATGCTCTAATTGACAGAAAGATCCGCACCCAGCAGCCCGGCCACAGGACAGTGATTGTGAAAATCGACAGGTCCCAGCTGGATGCGTTTAAAAATCTGGAAAAGATCGAAAAGATCTTTAGCAAAAGAGCATATCCGAAGCATCCACCCAACACAGTCAACGCCAACTACAGCTGCGCTATGAGTGCTAAGTATGACGTCATGGCCATGGCATTGGACATGGGACTGGTCAAGACAAAATATCTGGCATGGGTGGATATTGGTCTGTTTAGGTATGGACATTGGTCTGTTTAGGTATGGACATTGGTCTGTTTAGGTATGGACATTGTTCTGTTTAGGTATGGACATTGGTCTGTTTAGGTATGGACATTGGTCTGTTTAGGTATGGACATTGGTCTGTTTAGGTATGGACATTGGTTTGTTTACGTATGGACATTGGTCTGTTTAGGTATGGGCATTGGTCGGTTTAGGTATGGACTAGTCTGTTTAGGTATGGGAATTGGTCTGTTTTGGTATGGACATTGGTCTGTTCAGGTATGGACATTGGTCTGTTTAGGTATGGGAATTGGTCTGTTTAGGTATGGGAATTGGTCTGTTTAGGTATGGACATTAGTCTGTTTAGGACATTGGTCTGTTTATGTATGAACATTGGTCTGTTTAGGTATGGACATTGGTCTGTTTAGGTATGGACATTGGTCTGTTTAGGTATGGACATTGGTCTGTTTAGGTATGGACATTGGTCTGTTTAGGTATGGACATTGGTCTGTTTAGGTATGGACATTGATCTGTTTAGGTATGGACATTGGTCTGTTTAGGTATGGACATTGGTCTGTTTAGGTATGGACATTGGTCTGTTTAGGTATGGACATTGGTCTGTTTAGGTATGGACATTGGTCTGTTTAGGTATGGACATTGGTCTGTTTAGGTATGGACATTGGTCAGTTTAGGTATGGACATTGGTCTGTTTAGGACATTGGTCTGTTTAGGTATGGACATTGGTCTGTTTAGGTATGGACATTGGTCTGTTTAGGTATGGACATTGGCCTGTTTAGGTATGGACATTGGTCTGTTTAGGTATGGACATTGGTCTGTTTAGGTATGGACATTGGTCTGTTTAGGACATTGGTCTGTTTAGGTATGGACATTGGTCTGTTTAGGTATGGACATTGGTCTGTTTAGGTATGGACATTGGTCTGTTTAGGTATGGACATTGGTCTGTTTAGGTATGGACATTGGTCAGTTTAGGACATTGGTCTGTTTAGGTATGGACATTGGTCATTTTAGTTATGGACATTGGTCTGTTTAGGACATTGGTCTGTTTAGGTATGGACATTGGTCTGTTTAGCTATGGACATTGGTCTGTTTAGGTATGGACATTGGCCTGTTTAGGTATGGACATTGGTCTGTTTAGGTATGGACATTGGTCTGTTTAGGTATGGACATTGGTCTGTTTAGGTATGGACATTGGTCTGTTTAGGTATGGACATTGGTCTGTTTAGGCATGGACATTGGTCTGTTTAGGTATGGACATTAGTCTGTTTAGGTATGGACATTGGTCTGTTTAGGTATGGACATTGGTCTGTTTAGGTATGGATATTGGTCTGTTTAGGTATGGACATTGGTCTGTTTAGGTATGGACATTGGTCTGTTTGTTTCAACTGATGTTTTTATCCTTTGTGTTGATACCACCAGAAACCTACTGAACGAAGTCATGAAACCAAAGAACAACAGCTTCATCATGGAGGTGCCTGCAGACTTCAACAGCAGTCGAGTGGGTTTTTCCCAAGTGTCGCCCAGAAAGTACATGGAGAAGCTCAGCCCGTGGGAGTACATCAGGCACAACCAAGTGTGGGTGGCGGGGGGTCACGTGATGGGGACCCACGAGGTACGTGCTGCAGCAGACGACAACTTTATGGGTACTTTTAATCAAGGGCTGAGGGGACGGGGTGGCCTAGCGGTAGATAGCTGGACAGCTAACCTGTTAACCGTCCTGGAGTCCACCCAACTCTGATGGGTACCTAACTCACGTTAGGGAAAGTAAAGGCGGCTGGGCATAGTGCTGACCACACTATCCTTCATATGCCGAGGTCACAGAAACAAGTGAACTCTACTTCACTTGCCCCAAAGTCCGTAGGTTTGGAAGCGAACTTTACTTACTTCACCAAGGGCTGAACAGGAATTGCTTTTGTTATGTCTCTCTACGATACTTTAGACCAGGGGTCTCCAAACTTTTCAGTCCGAGGCCGCATTAACTATCAAATTTCACTTCGGGGGCCAGTTTCTTCCTGGCATGTCTTTAATTTTTCTGGCAAAGTTCCTCAGCCATCACCAACAAACGTTTTTTCCTTGGACAAAAAGATCTCCGCGGGCCGGATGAGAGGACCTTGCGGGCCGCATCAGGCCCGCGGGCCGTAGTTTGGAGACCCCTGCTTTAGACCATTGTTCTTATATCAGGTAAAATGTGTACAATGAGACACAGGTACAAAGATTTTTTAAAATACGCGATTTCATCCTTCAGGCTTTTTTAGAAACGCTCAATCAAAAACTGTGTGACTAATTATAATTAAACACTTTAAAACAGTAAAAATATTTCTAAAAGTTCTAATTCGAATCAGATAAAAATCGCATCAATAATCCGTTACTTGGGACCGCTGCTGCAATCCCACATAGCTACGAGTTTGATATCTGGGGTTAAAACCGATAATCTTTCTAAAACCGAACTGACCTCCCCGTCCCTCCCCAATGTCCAAACACGGTAAGTGTTGTATCTGTAAGTAGGTTCGCACCAGCTGGAATATCATAGATCTAACGTCTGGCAAAAAGGTTGAGAGCTACACTCGATCGTTTGTTCTAACTCTCGCTGTTTAGCTGTTTAAATATATTACAACATCCCGTTATACGCGCATAAGAGAAGGGGAGAGAAGTGTGTTTCTGTTTCATTTTTTTTTTTAAATCCTATTTTTGTATTTTTAAAAAAAAATGTAAAAACCTTTTTTACTAATTATCTTTTTAATAAACAACAATTTAAAAAAAACTAAAAACTTGCATTGTTTAAAATATATATTTCTTATATTATGAGGTTTTATTCAGATTTTAGCAACCAAAGCTTTTATTGAAGAAATATTTAATTAAGAATTTTATATACTATATATTTCTTCTTAGTAAAAATAAATTTTGTTCAACTTTCCACTCTATTTTATTTCATTCTTAGAAAAGTCACACCACTAAGTCTACGAGTAATTTTTTTTAGTTTAAACTGAATTAGTTGCTTTACTATAAGACAGTTATCTGCCCCTTCTTAGTCTATGGTCGATGCACAGGCACAAAATCACTCAGCCGTGAAAAGGCAGTTGTCCATGGACGCTCAACATAAGCCTCATATAATATCTAAACACTAATTATCTTTAAATATGTCTTTGAAGAAATCTTTGAACTTCAATGTGTTTACCTACAACCTTCCCCAGGTCATCCGCACGTTCATCACGTCGTACAAATATGTATCCCAGGAGCTGATCAAGGCCGGCATGTCCAGCACTGACCAGCAGGTGATTGGAGCCATGTACTCACCTCAGTTCCGGCACCTGCAGAAGGTGGACATACAGGGATACTCGTGTGTGGACGGACAGTTTGGTCTACACGGCTCAGACGTGCAGTACTTTTGTTTGAGTTATATATGCAAGGAGGCGGGGGAGAAGGCTAAAAATAGAACTTTTGTTTGAGTTATATATGCAAGGAGGCGGGGGAGAAGGCTAAAAATAGTACTTTTGTTTGAGTTATATATGCAAGGAGGCGGGGGAGAAGGCTAAAAATAGTACTTTGTTTGAGTTATATATGCAAGGAGGCGGGGGAGAAGGCTAAAAATAGTACTTTTGTTTGAGTTATATATGCAAGGAGGCGGGGTAGAAGGCTAAAAATAGTACTTTTGTTTGAGTTATATATGCAAGGAGGCGGGGGGAGAAGGCTAAAAATAGAACTTTTGTTTGAGTTATATATGCAAGGAGGCGGGGGAGAAGGCTAAAAATAGAACTTTTGTTTGAGTTATATATGCAAGGAGGCGGGGGGGGGGGGGGGGGGGAGAAGGCTAAAAATAGTTTTTTGTTTGAGTTATATATGCAAGGAGGCGGGGGGGAGAAGGCTAAAAATAGAACTTTTGTTTGAGTTATATGCAAAGAGGCGGGGGAGAAGGCTAAAAATAGAACTTTTGTTTGAGTTATATATGCAAGGAGGCGGGGGGGGGGGGAGAAGTCTAAAAATAGTTTTTTGTTTGAGTTATATATGCAAGGAGGCGGGGGGGGGGGGGAGAAGGCTAAAAATAGAATTCCCGGTTCTTAATGTAAAAATGTTATATATATATATATATATATATATATATATATATATATATATATATATATATATATATATATATATATATATTTATATATATATATATATATATATATATATATATATATATATATATATATATATATATATATATATATATATATATATATATATATATATATATATATATATATATATATATATATATTGCTCTAATAATACTAGCGTATGTTCGAAAATATTTTTTACCTATGCTTTTGCGATTATTACTTAAGAATATTTATTTGTTGAAATATTTGTTTGTTTGCTTCATTTTATTGGTTTTTAAACTTTTTATTTTTTATTTTAGTAGCGAGTGTATCAGAGCACGTAGAAACCTTGAGTCACAGAAAAAGTAGGTAGACAGATGGATAGCTTTAAATGTCGCGGGTGGGGGCGGTAAAACACCACTCTCTCTTATGGACGTAACGCCTCAACATCATCAAAAAAGTACTTCTTAAGCCAATTTACAAAATGGGCTTGGGGGGTAGAGACTCCCCCCCCCCTCCCCCCAACCCTCCCATTCTAAACTTTCATGCGATTTTTACCAATTAGAATCTAAATTTTAAAATATCACCTTCAGTGGACTAGCCTAGTAGACAAACGGGTATAGTCTAAAAAAATCTGTATATTAATTAGCATTCAAGGGAGACAACGTTCACAGACTCCGTGTGTGTGATTTTCATGGATTGCAGTTCCTGTTGATCCAAAAACTATGTAGAAGATTCATAAATCAGACACTTCAGACAGCCACAATTCATGTTATTAGTAACGGTATTGTATCTGTTACCAAAGATTATTTTGTCAGTTACATAAGGATAAATGTGATATTTACGAAAGACTATTATACAAAAGAATATTCTGTCAGTTTCAAAAGATCGTTACCAAAGATCTTGTTAACGGATTTTTTATCCAGGCGTGCACACAACGGTCTGGGTCGCACACACACACACGTAAATTTAAGCTGCAACACGGTGTGTAACGGCCACAACACGATGTGTAACGACCACGACACACCCATAGCATTGGGGTGGGTATAAGACGAGCAAAGACAAGTCCCATGTAAACTCCACAACACACCCAATAACAACCTCCACAACACACCCAATAACAACCTCCACAACACACCCAATAACACACTCCACAACACACCCAATAACACACTCCACAACACACCCAATAACAACCTCCACAACACACCCAATAACACACTCCACAACACACCCAATAACACACTCCACAACACACCCAATAACACACTCCACAACACACCCAATAACACACTCCACAACACACCCAATAACACACTCCACAACACACCCATTAACAGTCCACAACACACACAATAACACACTCCACAACACACCCAATAAAACACCCACTAACACACTCCACAACACACCCAATAACACACTCCACAGCACACCCAACAACATACTCCACAACACACCCAATAACACTGCCGCCTATCGATTGGTCCCGTTAGTCACGTGTCACCCGGTGTGCGCATGATCTGGTCGCGAGCCATCGATCCATGACGGAGAGAGTCCTCGTTTGTCCATCTTACGGCTCACGTCTGCCAACTCAACCACAAAGCTCGTGAAGGGGGTGGAGTGGGGAGGGGGGGGCTTTAAGATATATTGCAGGCAGAGTGAGGGCTAGGTACAGTCTATTTAATCCAATCAAATTTCTTGTCCATTTACACATCAACCTTTTACTTTCTACTCCAACTTTCAAATACCCTTTCATTCCTACACACATCCTCTCCCTCGCTCACAACACACCCTCTGTCACTCGACCAGTCGCTTCCCTTGTACCCTCGTTCACTCCGTACAACAACACATACACACCAACACACCCGGCCTTGCGTATCGCTACAGGATACACACACACACACACACTCACACGCAGTGATCCGTCCCATTCATACACCTTTCATACACATTACATCACCACCGGCAAGAGTTCTAAAGCGAGAGGGGAGGGGGGATTGCTGGAAGAAATCAATAACTATTTGCCTCAGCTGATTAGCAAGGAATCGATGAATACGTTCAGGTGTGTTGTTATCAGAGTGAAGGCAACTCTTGCAATTATTTGGGGAAGGGGACATAACCTCCAATCACTGTCGAGATCTACTTTTAAGTAACAAATTATCATTTAGAAATAACGTCCAGTGAAATAAAAATAATAGATTGTACACTTGTGTAAAATTTTAGTTTGGGAAAGGGGACATAACCTCCAGTCACTGTCCAGATCTACTCTTAAGTAACAAATTATCATATAGAAAATACGTTCTGTGAAATAAAATAATAGATTGTACACTTGTGTAAAATTTTATTTTACAATGGATAAGTAAACTTTTTTCCTAAACAATGTGCAAGATACCCTGCGCATCAACTAACCGAACCCCTTGTACTGTGCAAGATTCGCGGGTTGATGCGCATCACCTAACTGAGCCCCTAACATTATGCAAGACTCCCGGCCTGATGCGCTGCGCTAAACACAATGTGTAGAAGAACCAAGTGCATCGGACCAGCAAAACGAAAAGAATTTAAACCCCAGGGTATACTTTAAGGTAAAGTCATTGGACCGGGACCCCTCTGCTCTAATGAATAGTCTCTCTCTTACGATATGGTGATTGTTGTAGGGACACTTTTGTATGTGAAGGGTGGGGGGGGGGTGAAGCAGAGACTATACATGCCAAATCTGACATACATTTCATGCAACTGCGCTACACGTGATAAATGCCCAACACCTGTCCTACACATATTGTATATATGACACATACACGCCATATATCAATACGTGTATAACATGTGTACATACATGTACACAATTTTACAAAAATGTAGCCTCGTATTGGTTTGTTCTTTGGTACTATTTTTAGCTGCATCTTGTCATATGTTTGTTGTTATAGATAAAAACCATAACTCTAAAGCTACATGTAATGAGTTTACACAGTAATTCAGACAATCGATGTTTATCTACACGCTATCATCGAAACGTATTGTCATCGATTATTACTAATCACAAGCTTATAGACTAGCATATAACAAATCGATCAAGTTAATCCTATTACTAAAAGACTGCATAATAGATGGGGAAAAATGATTTTCGTGAACATTTTAAATTGCCAAGGACGACTTGAGTTTTTTGAACACCTGATGGAGGGGGGGGGGGGGACTTTAAGAGTTAGTGATTCGAAAATTCTAAATACAAAGACAGCAATGTATACACACACATACACACATACATACACACATACATACACATACATACATACATACATACTCTTCAAACGCATCTACACACGCACACGCAGGCACTTACACTTACACATACATACAAACACATGCGTGTACACGTACATACCCGCACTGTTCTGTCTTCTAAATGCACCAACCTTAACGTCAACTATATCTTAAGCCCACACTAACTAAAAAATGCGGTAAAACTGTATAAAGTTATTTGATATGCGTCCCATAATTTTGTGTGTAGTCACCACTGACTAACTGTGTACAAGGTCACCACTACCGAAAAGTATATATATGTATATATATATATATATATATATATATATATATATATATATATATATATATATATATATATATATATATGTAACAAGTGTAGTTACTAAAGACGATTGATAAGAACGCAATACAGTCTGTTAACTAAGACATGACCAAGGCCAAACTGAACTGATGCAACGGATGCAGGTGGTGTGACAGAAATAGAAACAAAAGTCTAATAATAACTAGTACAAGACGACTGCGTAGTTGGGAGGCGATATAATCGGACTGTACGACAGAAGTGCGGAGTTCGTAGCTATGATGCAACGGATAGAACCGATTACGAATACAAGACGACTGCGTAGTTGGGAGGTGATATAATCGGACTGTACGACAGAAGTGCGGAGTTCATAGCTATGATGCAACGGATAGAACCGATTACGAATACAAGGCGACTGCGT